>NC_056729.1:980947390-981079890 GCF_019279795.1 Protopterus annectens
GTATATGACCCTACAAACATGTAAGCCAATATGGTAACATACAGTGGAGCAGCATGTAACATCAGATAGGATGAGACCTAGGATGATGATAACTAACACAGTCTGTACATAGGCCAAGGTACATATTAACAATACACACACTGTCGACATTCACCATAAGTACACAGACCTTAGTACTGTACAAACAACCACAGTATGTTCAGGTTATGCCATCAAATATAACCCCTACTGTGCATAACATGTGTAGCAGTCTGATATCTCACTGGCTTGTTATCAGATATGATGACACTAATTATGGTGTACAGCACATATGCACCTCTTCATACATGACATATGTGCAAAGGTTGACAGAGTTGGGACTGGAAGCACATACACAGGGCCAATATTGACATGTTGCTTATATAACCTCATACATTTACTGTTGTAACAGGGTTTGTTGCAACATATGTCCTATGAGGGATATGAAGTCAGTAACTGTCACAGCTTTCACCATCTACAGACTCCAATCCTCAATCTACCTTCTGCAGTCCACAGATAGATGCTCTGTGGGTAACACATGAAACCAAAGGCAAAACACACTGCCTAGTCTGCAGATGACTATGCAGATGGGGATTCCTCATAAACATAGAACTGACATTGCAGGTATTGAGACATGTAGGACATTCATATACACACACAAACTGTTAAACCAACATTACTCCAAATGCAGTATGGCAGCACTTACAGTCTGTAGTCAGGTCAGGCACATCCCCCTCCTATGTGTTGCCCTGTTTCCACAGTGTATGTTGTTAGAGGTAAACCCCCAATCCATCTGAGATGCTGTTTGCTAAACAACAGATCTAGTTCCTTCTCACAGTGAATGAAAAGGGCCAACACCAACATGATGTTCCTAGATATTGGAGTGTGTTTCCATGCAATTGGCTATGTGAATGTTACCACAGCTGTTCCACATGCAATCAACTAGGGGAGGACAGCAATTCATGCAGAGGCCATCAGCTGATCATGAGCATCACTTAAAATACACATGCTGCTGCCTAAGCAAAGCAGGTGTAGGTCTCCACATCCACTAGAGAGGAAGTGGGGGAGGCAGACAGAGGCAAAGACAAGTCAGGGAGGGGTGGGAGAGTAAAACCTATGCATGTTTGTGTCATACACCTACCAGCACAGAATATCAAACACCTGACAGCTATGTAGTGCTATCACTGTTCTATGCAGTTAGTGGATGCACCACATGGGTTACCTGTTGTGGAACCCTCAGAACATATATGTGATGGTGAGTGACATCTGCAACAGGGATATGGTAGCTATACAGTAAGTGATGTACACGTGCCTGTCCTCAAGAACAGATGCCACCGTCAACACAGCCACACTCTCACAGGGATGCATACACATTGATACACTTGGCAGGGCCAGGATTAAAATTCATCAGTAGTGGGATTGCCACAACATATTCCTGTGCAGGTATCACAAGCACCACACGGGTCATACGGAGGTTGTATGGGCAAAGGGTATGGGGAGGTGTCTGACATCAGACAGCATACTTCAGTATGCCAATGGGGGTTGTAGTGAGTATGGATGTGAACATACGCGCTATACAACACACACACAAACACACAGGGTGCCAGTACTGACATGCATGGGTGCATGTCTGCATGGGTGTGTGGTGGTCGACTGTGCCAGATGGCTATACAAGGCTAGGCAATGGGTAATCCTTGGCATCAGGCCACATGACAATGGTCTGCATTGTGGCTCAGGGCTGTGGTTTCTGCATTAGCCCACAAAGGTGGGTATTGTATTCCCCATCTAGTCACCTGGGTGACTATTGTGTGTAGCCAATGCTGTGCATCACTTGCCATGTATGTGTTCCTTATTCCATGACATGGACGGTGTCTGGGATGTGCACACCTCCACATGCGTGTACAGTGACATGTGGAACTGTTCCTGAGGTGTATGGCCCATGTTGTGAACACAGATTATCATCAGATGTGCCAGTCTTGCCCACCTGTGGTGGGAACTGGTAATGGACAGCAGGTTTACCCTGCAACTACATTGATAGCATGCTAACAGCATTCCCTGGTGTCAGTGGCATCTGTCCATACAGGGCATGTTGTCAGGCATGGTATGTCCTTTGTGGGTCACATGTGATGGCACCACAGGTGTTGCAGGTGTCCATTGGGGAACATGGGGAGGGTGCACTGTCTGCATGTACGTGCATATTGGACAGATGGACAGGGTGCAATGCCCTCTGTAGCCCACTGATATCACTCCATAGTTACTATCAGTGGCCAATATGCATTGTACTACCCACATATTGGCTGTTGCCTAGGCATGTGTGTGTGTATGAGACATGGGTTGAGCTCTGGGTAATACTGGGTTTGCTAACTGTGATTGCCTGGCCTTGATGTCACATGTATGGGTATGGCTTTGCACCCCAGCCTCCCAGCTATTCCACATCTGTTATCCCTGTATGGCAACATTGTGATATATAGTAGAGCCACCATATAAGAATTATTCAAAAACCACTCTACATTGGCCACAGGTGTCACACACTCACAACAACCTCCACACAGGATGCAAGTTGCAAACATACACACACACACACACACACACACACACACACACACACACACACACACACATGCACACATACCTGTCGTGTCTGGAAGTAGAACCCTACCTAACTAATTTATTACACTACAGCCCTATGCAGTTATAGTACACACCACAGAGATTACTGGAGTGTTTTTCCCCAAAGGTGTACATCACATTGGATGACATCAGCAGGATTGCCAAAGTAGGACATTTTTATTGCAATGAGTGTGACTATGTTAAAATACATTGCTCCCTACACAGACAGTGATACACACACACAAAACATCCACCACTGACATGTGTGGGTATTGAACACCCTGACAGAGGTCTACATCATACCAAAGTACAGAGCTGTTATATGACACACCATGTGGATTACTGGAGAATGCCTTC
This sequence comes from Protopterus annectens, assembly GCF_019279795.1. Taxonomy (NCBI): domain Eukaryota; kingdom Metazoa; phylum Chordata; order Ceratodontiformes; family Protopteridae; genus Protopterus; species Protopterus annectens. The sequence continues at coordinate 980,950,376 of NC_056729.1, forward strand.
CCTAAAGGTGTATTTCACAATGAATGACATCAGCAGGACTGCCAACATTAGACATTCGAATTGTAGTGAGTGTGACTAGCCTATAATGCATTGCTCTACACACAGACATTGAAACATCGAAAACTGCTATGGGTTGGGATGGAACACTATCACAGTTCTAAATCACACTATAGAAGTACGCAGTTATAGCACATGCTTTGGAGATCATTGGGCTACACTCTTCCCAGACGTGTATTTCTAGGTGGGTGACATCAGCAGCCTTGCCAAAGTTAAACATATGAATTGTACCGAGTGTGAGCACCCTAAAAAGCATTGTTCTCTACACAGACAGAGTCAAACAATCACACACACATGCACATTTACCATGTCTGTGAGTAGAACACCTACCTGAACACTTTATTACACTATAGCAGTATGCAGTTACAGGACGCACTACAGAGATTATTGGGTTTCAACCTTCCCAGAGGTGTATTTCTAGGTGCATGACATCAGCAGCCTTGCCTAAGTTGAGTATATGAATTGTAAGGAGTCTGAGTACCCTAAAAAGCATTATTCTCTACACAGACAGACACACACTTGCCATGTCTGGGATTTAAACACCTACCTAACTACTTTATTATACTACAGCAGTACGCAGTTATAGGATGTGCTACAGAGATTACTGAGTCACAGCCTTCCCAGAGGTGTATTTCTAGGTGGATGACATCAGCAGCCTTGCCAAAGTTGAGTATATGAATTGTAGGGAGTGTGAGCACCCTAAAAAGGATTGCTTTCTACACAGACAGACAGACACAAACTTGCCATATCTGGGATTAGAACACCTATCTAACTACTTTATCACACTACCACAGTACACATTTACAGGATGTGCTATGGAGATTACTGGGCTACCAACTTCCCAGAGGTGTATTTCTAGGTGGATGACATCAGCAGCTTTGTCAAAGTTGAGCATTTGAATTGCTGGTAGTGTGATTGCCCTAAAAAGCATTGTGATCTACACAGTCAGAAACAGACACTCACACAAACACACACACAGTTGCCAAGTCTGGCATTAGAACTCCTACCTAACTAGTTTCTTACACTATAGCAGTGCACAGTTATGGGACACACCATGGAGATTACTGGATTACAGCTTTCCCAAAGGTGTATTTCACATTGGATGACCTCAGCAGGTTTGTCATAGTAGGGCTATGGGGAGGGCAGTGTGTGTGCATGGGCCATAACCCATTCATCTAAGGGTTGACACACCACATGCGGGCACACACAGGGTCATATTTCACAGGTGTGTGTATACAGATGTTAGATGACTATTTCCTTGTACAGTCATGTTGCACAGCTGACACGTGCACCACATAGTTTGTCATGCTGATAGATACTGGTGGCTAGTATCTGCAGTGAGTGACATCTGCACCTCATGTGTTTGGGGCCCTTTGGCTATGTGCTGTGTGGGACAGGCCTGGATGTCTCCTTGTCACAGTCACCCTCTTCCACACATCTATGTCCATCTACCTTAGGCTTATTATAGTGTGTTGTCCTTACATATATGTCTGTATTCCTATCCACTGTGTGTGCAAGGCATGAGTGGTGCATACCGACGAGTGTCTGCACTAACAACTGCAACTGCCATATATGTCTGGTGATTGCAGACATGGCCTTTATGTGTTTAAGTGTCTGAGCATGCAAGGTATGACCTTTCAGTATGTTGTTGACTGACATTGCCTTCATTTCGCTAAGTGTGTGAGCATGTACAGTATGGTCATCTGTATTGCATGTGTGAATTGAGTGCAGGTAGTTTGTACTGCAGTGCTGATTTTTGTGTTGTACACCGACAGGTAGCAAGCTGTCTCTTCAGGGTATCCATCGATCATTTTGCATTGACTGTTACTACATTTCTGCATAGCAGGCAGGGCACACCTGACTGTTTCTACATTTCTACACAGGATTGGGGGGGCACACCTGACTGTTACTATATTTCTACATCGGATTGGTGGGCACACCTGACTATTTCTACATTTCTACACAGATTAGGGGGCACACCTAACTGTTACTATATTTCTACGTAGGATGTGGGGGCACACCTGACTTTTTCTACATTTCTACACTGGATTGGGGGGGCACCCCTGACTGTTACTATATTTCTACATAGGATGGGGGCACACCTGACTATTTCTACAGTTCTACACAGGATTTGGGGGCACACCTGACTGCTACTATATTTCTACGGAGGATGGGGGGGGTCACACCTGACACTTGTACACATTTGCTAGGACTGTACTGGTATGTCAGGTACTCCATTTCAGTCTGTAGTCTTACCTATCATTCTGGCTAGAGGCATACCAGTCTACTACAGATCTTAGCTTTTAATTACCTCCATATTGGTTTCTGACATCCTACCCTTCAGAACTGACATCCCACTGCCTGCCTTGCTGTAGTTTGTCTGTGTAGGCCTGGGGGGTTACCCATAGGCCTCATTCAGAGGCCATAGCACAGCCTTTGTTTGTGTTTGTCTATATCTGTCCTGCTGGCTGTGACTGTTGTTGGTTATGTGACCCCCCCCCCAACTGGCATGTCTGAGACACTTACCTTGTGGGTGTCCCAGTATTGAGGGTGGTGCTGCAGGGCTGCCTATGTTGGATGCACATAGTACACTCCCTACACACGGTTAGGCACAGGTAGTGTAATGTTTGGCATCCCTTTTATTGTATGTGAGAGTCGGAGAGCGGTGTTATTCCCTGGGTCCCTCCTGCATCAGTGTATGTGCCATGTATTGCCTCTTTGCCAAGGCCAGGGTATACTGGGCATGCCTCCTTCTGCCTACTGGGGCAGGCTCAGGTTGTTCCTCCTCCGAGTCACTCTATGCCTGTGCAGGCCTTGGCAATGATGGGGGCTGTGTGGCCCTGCTCCATGCTGTTCCTGCTGCAGCTTTTTCAACAAGATAATATTGTGTAGCATGGCACATACAAGGATGATTTGGGTACATGTAAATGATGAGTACTGCAAGGCTCCACCAGATGCGTCCAGGCACCAGAACCATGACTTGAGCATCCCAAACACATGCTCTACTATACTCCTGGTTTGTGCATGTGCCTCATTATGGAGTTCTTGTTTGGGTGTGTGTGCGTTTCTGATGGGTGTCATCAGCCACGGATCCAGAGCATATCCAACATCCCCCAGTAGGTGACCGTGAGGGATGTCCCCACTGGCAAATCTCTGGTACAGCTGCATCAGATGCCAAATGTGGTAATCGTGATAGCTTCCAGGGCAGCCAGCACACACATTCATTATTATTCCTTGGCATTTGCACACGACCTGGCAATTGATGGAGGGGAAGCCCTTGCGGTTGATGTAGACCCTACCTTGATCACTGGGTGGTGCTTTGATGTGTATGTGCATGCAGTCTATAGCACCCACTACCTTGGGGTATTCTGCTATTTGGTGGAACAGTTGCATATTGCTGGCCAATGCCTCACGGGTGTTGAGGAAATATATGTGCTCACCAGCATGTGCTGACATGGCATCCAGGAACTGGTGGAGTACCCTGGATGCTGATGCCTGTGAAATCCCCATCATATCTCCAGTTGGCGTTTGGAAGGTACCTGTAGCTAGTATTCTTAGGCCTACACATACCTTGGTATTCAATGGGATAGATTCCTCTCTGTTAGTTCTATGTGTCAGGAGTGGCCGGCACAGCTCAACAATTTGCTGTAGGAAGTCCCAGTCCACCCTATAGTGCTCCACTATCTCCAGCTCATGTAACCCCTGGTAGAGTACCCTGGATCTGTACACACTTCTCCACCTCCTCACTATGGGTTGGTCGACAGCATTCACATCCTCACCATCCTCAAACTCTTCCACAAGTTGTATTATAGCTTTTGCAGCCCCTATCATTTTCTGCTGTGAGTGTTGGAAGTTCCCTACTTGTTTACACAGGTGGTGTAGAGTGGGGGAAAAACCAGACGGGAAGGCATTAGCTTAGTTTATAGTGGTGTTCTGTGCTGGGCTGGTCTGCTGCCTATGTAATTGACTGATTCTGATACATTTCACCTGCCAGCTAAGCTAGTTCTCCTTGATTACCTTCCTACTGCTGTTTGTGTGCTCAGTTGTGCACACTGCTGCTATTTCCTGGTTTAACTTATTTTTTCTTCCTGTAAAATACGGTGCATGGTGCACACAACTGCTTAAGCTTTGTAAAGAGTGCTAGGCAGGTTTAGACACCCCACCTAGCTTAGCTGTGTTAAGCTTGGAGCAAATCTGAGCCACAGGGCTCCAGTCTGCTTACAGTATGCCTGACACACACCCCCATGATGTCACCTAACTCCTAGGTTGCACCAAGCTATTCCTGCTCTTACTCTGTTGGGACCTGACTCACATGCTGGGGAAAACTGGGATTCACTATCATTCACCTCATTTGCATAGGATTGCCTGCTGATGCATAGTTACATGTCTTACACTGAGCCTCCCCCCTTAGCAACCACTACTCACTGGCCATGTTGTCTTCTGCCTGCCATTGACTTGCATGGCAGAATACTGATTTTAGTTAGAATGCTTAATTTAGGTTTATTTTGTTATTTTCCCCCAATCGCGTTTGCTGCCCTACGCTTAAACAGCGAAGATCGGTAAAAAAAAAAAAAATTAAAGTTGATTTTTTTTGTTTTGTTTGCAATGCCAATGGCCTTATACTTGGCCATTGGCATGCTTCCTCAATGATATGCAGCCTTAATTTGGAGCTGTCACAGCTCCGTTTTGGATTTTGCAGAAATGTACTCGGTTACTAACCGAGTACATTTCTGCAGATTGCACTGTCCTGCACAAATGGTCGCAAGCTTCCTGGATTGCAAAATCACCTCATTTGCATGGATTTCTCCTGCATATGGGGTGATTTGCATACAAGGGCTTAGTCCATGCAGGATTAGTTCAGGAGCTATTGTACAGGCCCCTGCCGTCTGTTCCTGGATCTCACGGCAGACATATTGCCAGCTAGAGCTCATGCACTGATACTGCACGCCATGCAGGGCATAGTGAATCCAGGGAAGTATCTCAGAAAAATGAAAAAATGGATTTTAGTTGGAAAAACTGAATGGGGAGGATTGCTGCACAAAATTGTGGCAAGAGATAAAACTGTTGTATGGAAATGAAGGTAGTAAGAAAGAGAAAATGAATTATAGGCTGGGACTAGCCTGGTGTGGAGCATGAGAATAGCTGGGGATTATTATGGAATGTTTGTAAAGATGCTTTGAATAATCTGGGGTTGGGTCATGACATGATTATTATAAGGAGTGAGTTCCACATTTTTGCTACAGTGTTGCAGTATGGGAGTGCCCTGCGTTTATCTTGGGTTTGTGTATGATAAGAAGATGTGTATCATTTGTTCTTAAGTGACATTGTGGGATGTAACTTTGGAGAATTGTGCTAAGAGCTGGGCAGACTGAATAATTGCTTATTTTTGTGCTGTGATTAATTGGGGTGCATGTAACACTGTGAGGTAGTTCTAACCAATTTAGTTCTTTTAATTCAGTATATGGTGGTTTTGATTGTTTTTTTTTTTGTTTTGTTTTTCTTGCAGCAAAGTGTAACATTGTTCAAGTTTAGTTTTTGAAGAAGTTGCAGTTTTGTAAGGATGGGTGCTCAGTTTATAGCAAGTAAGTGTTAGCTAGCAATACTAGTATTAGTTGTGAGGAAGTTTTTTGTATTGTTTAGCATTCACAATTTTTAGTGTGTGTGTGTGTGTGTGTGTGTGTGTGTGTGTGTGTGTGTGTGTGCGTGCGTGTCTGTGTGTGTGTGTGTGTGTGTGTGTGTGTGTGCGTGTGTGTGTGTGTGTGTGTGTGTGTGTGTGTGTGTGTGTGTGTGTGTGTGTGTGTGTGTGCGTGTGTGTGTGTGTGTGTGTGTGTGTGTGTGTGTGTGTGTGTGTGTGCGTGTGTGTGCGTGTGTGTGTGTGTGTGTGTGTGTGTGTTTAATTGCATTTAGAATATGTAGGTCAAATTTTAGTCTGTCATTTATGGTTATGCCAAGCAAATTAGTTTGAGATACTACTTCAATGTCAGTATTGTTTAGGGAAGTAATTTTGAAGTTAATTTGGTAAAGTGTATATGAGTTGGTAAAAATTAGGAGTACTTTAGTTTCAGCCGGGCAGAGGTAATGTTGGAACCAACTTCCAATTGAGTTGTGTGTTTTTGTTTGTTGAAGATGGTTTGGGTTATCTGAAGTGCAAATGAGAGTGAAGTCATCTACTTACTGTATGAGTGAGGCTTTTTGGGAAAAATATCAAAATTGTTGGTGAATATGTTAAACCACAGGGGACTAGGGAGAGGACCTTGGGGTGCAGCTGTGGTAACTGTCAGAAAAATGAATAGGATGCACAGCCATTTAACAGATTTTTGTCTGACAGACAAGTAGCTTCTGAACTCGATGAGACTAGAATGGGGCAAGCAAAGGAAACACATTTTTGTAGGAGTTTGCTGTGTAATATAGCACAAAAAGCTTTAGATAGGTCTAGGAGTAAAGAAGATACAGATTTACCATTGTTCCTAACTTTGTTGATGGGGGTCTAGGAACTATATAAGGGCAATGATGGTACTATCTGCTGGGCAGAAGCCATGTTCTGTAGGTGTCAATAGTTGTGGTTGAAAGACATATTGAAGAAGTTCCTTATGGATACTTTTTTTCCAATATTTTGGTAGTTCAGAGCGGATGTCATGAGACTAAAGTTGGATATTTACGCTGAGGTCCCACCTTTATTTAATGGAGTTCTATGTGACTTTTTCTAGGGAGAAGAAGCACATGATTCTTGTATTGCCCTGCTATAAGGACTGACACTGGACATGCTTCAGCACTGGTTGCTAATTTGAAAAATTCAGGTTGGAGGTCATCAGCTGATGGTGAGCACGGTTTGAGATTGTGAAGTATTTTTAATATAAGAAGTAGGGGAAGTTTTAAGCTGAAGGGTAGTGCAATAGTGGTTAAGTAGGGAATATCAACTAAATATTAATAAGCAATTATGGCACTCAAACATTCTGATGTCAAGTAGAAAATATGCTTGATAGCAAGATTTAAGAGACTACAAACCTATGCAGTAAGATTGTCCTGTTTCTATTGTGTTGCTCTGTATCTTACTTTCCAAGTTATCCCAGCAGATTGTAATAGTCAGTTTACAGACTAATATGTCTTATTATGAGACAAAAGTAAAACAGAGAAGCTGATACCAGGGAAAGCAGGATGCTTCTGGTATTTTTTGGGGGGGTGAGTATGCACGTATTTTTTCCAGTATTGACCAGTATTTAGCCAAGCTGAAAAATAATAAAGTGAAAAAACTTGAACGTGACACTAAAGCCTATTCTGAAGGGATTGCCTACCCCTTGCCATCAGCGGCCCAGGTTTGGCATGACCCTTTAGTAGGTGATGTTTTAGTAGCTGATAACAACGTTGTTTCTGGTAACCAACAACAATGTGGGGCCTTTAGAGGGCAAGTTAATGATACAAACTGTCAACAAATAACCCAATGGTTTAACACTAATTTTGATAATCAACCTGAGTTAAGGAGAAGTGAAAGACTACAGCACCTTTATGCAAATAATAACAATACCAGTACGAACAACCAACATAATGAAAATTTTCAATCTGCCAATTATATGGGTGCGAAACCGAAACAACGGAAGAACTACCAACCGAAAACTTTTCAGCGGAGGCTGAACAACCACAAACCTTAAATATGAATACTATGTGTTTTTCTGTAGATAATCAACTAGCCGACACTTCTTTACCTTGCTTTAGGATTGATGATTCTATTATGTGTATAACCGATGAGGGGGGAATGGATAAACAACCTACTATTATTATTAATGGGTCAGGTGACTTTAAAGTTTACAACTTTTCGTCTGTCTGTATACCATTAGATATTGTGGATTTTCTGTCCAAAGGTTATACTTACGTGCCACCTCAAAAGTTTGATTTAGTTAAATCTGTAATAGACCTTAAAGTGTTTACTAGGAAGTTAAATTTTTTGCTTATGATGGGTGCAAGTACTAATACTTCTGAGGGTGACCAGTTTTACATCTCCAGTACATTTAACCCTCCGTTACACCCATTATTACAAACTTTTGAACAGCTTTGTGAGCTGGATTTTAGACAGATATTAAAAAATAGAAAGTCTACTGGAAATAAGGCTACCACCGTATTCGAAAATCAGTGTTTGGATTATATAAAATCTCAGAACATACGTATCTGCAAACCTGATAAAGGTGGGGGACTTGTTGTCTTTGACAACATCGACTACGAAGAGAGGATGTATTTACTATTGGACAATCCTGCCTATGTTTTAAGCTCTAGATCTGAAGTTAATGGAGCATATAATAAGATCAAGAGTTACATAGAGGATATGTTCATTGAAGGAAGAATAGAACAAAATATTTACAATTTTTTATATACATCTTATCCTAGATACCCTTGTGTCTTTGGTATTCCCAAAATACATAAAAGCGAGGTCAACCCTCCTTTGAGACCATTGGTTGATGGGAGGGGTTCACCCACCTATGTGTGTGCAAAAGTTGTTGATTCAATTCTTAAAAAATATGTAACTAAACAAAGCCAGATATGTAAAGACTAGTGGTCTTTCCTTAAAAATCTAAATAATTTGGAGTTTAGGATGGACTACAATTTTTTTACGGTTGATGTTAAAGACCTCTACACCTGTATTCCCCAAGAGTTGGGTTTAGAATGGGTGGGTCTCCTATTACAGAAGGAAGGGGCACCATCTGAGGAAATATCACTAGTTACTGAACTAATGGAAATTGTCCTTAACAACAACTTTTTCATGTTTGGTGACAATAATTTTTCCTACAGAAAGTCGGAGTGGCTATGGGTTCCCCGTGTGGTGCTAGTATAGCCAACTTAGTGATGGCATATTGGGAGACTGAATATGTCTTTAGCAATGTAGTGCTTAAAGAAAAAATAATATATTATACGCGGTTTTTGGATGATATTTCTATCCTCCTTAAAGGTGATTTAACTAGTAGTAATAATATATTACAAACATTTAATGAATCTACGCAATTCTTACAATTTACAGCTTCCTTTGATACGGAATCCATAGTATTTTTGGATGTATGGCTTACAAAGAATAGGGAATTGGGTACTGTTACAGCTTCCATTTACAGGAAAAGAACTTATTCCAATTCCTTCTTGCACTTTACAAGTTGCCATCCATACCACCAAAAACGTTCTGTTATCAAAGGACAGCTTGTGCGAGCAGCACGTATTGTGAGTGAGGATGGTGCCTTTGTGCAGGAATGCCAAGTCTTAAAATCTATGTTTTTGCACAAAGGTTATCCAGTTACCCTATTAGATGATTTAATTAATGAGGTCCAGTTTAAAAGATCAAATGGTATATACCAACCTTTGATGAGTATTAAGCAACTATCCACCGTTGAAAATACGGTTGAAGGTTTTGTTAACCCTACCATAGTTGGACATGAGATTGAGACACAGAAGGTTCCCAGCTTGATAACCACATATAACATACATAGTCGGCTATGTTTTGAGATTATCAAGAAGAATTGGGAACTTTTCGGCATTAACCATACCATTTGTGTAAAATTGGGGGGTGGCCCAAGTGTTACATATAAGAGAGGATATAATCTTAAAAACTACCTTGAACGTCAACGAAGGGTACCTCCTAAGATTACTGGTATGTTTAAATGCCAAGACTGTAATTATTGTAAATTTGTGGATAACCTATACTCTCTGATGATTAATGGCCATCATATTAAATTTAAAGCCAGATTTAATTGTAATAGTAGAATGGTTGTTTATGTGGCAAAATGCCAAAACTGTCCTGCATTTTATGTGGGCAAAACGGAGCGTAAACTCCGTGAAAGGTTATATGAACACCAATATGCTATTAGCAGAATGAAATTGGACAATGCACTTGCCAAACACAACCTGAAATATAGCAACCATAGCTTTAAGTTTGCAGTGATTGACCAAGTTAATCAAACTAAAAGAGGGGGTCCAGCTTGTTTGCAGTTGGAAGAATTGGAGTTAGAATGGCAAATAAGGCTTAACGCTTATAACTATCCTGGTCTAAATGAATCCTGCTCAATCAGTAGTATTTTAAAACTTAAGAGCCTGAAACGCTGATGTTGCTCTCATTACTACTATTTATTTATATACTTTTATCATTTTTATAAATTCGTTTCATAATTTTGTTAAACACTTATATATATATATATATACACATTTTATGTGTATGGTTTTAGAGGGTTCTATTAACTGTTGACTTCATGTAGTCACAGGTTATGCAGATATATTTATGTGTATTTTAAGCACCATTGTGTATTATTATTATTCATATGGTGTAAGTTATAATACATTCCTATATATGTATATTTATATCAACATAGGGTGATTAACCTTATATGTTATTTATACACATGTAATTATAGTATTTTAGTTTAAGGTTAGTTTTTATAAGTGTTAGATTATATACAGATAAAAGGCGGACTGGAACACGATAAGGGACAACTTTAAAATAAAAATGAGGTTTAATAAATCCAGATAAAAGTGAGCGCTTTCGGCAAAATCAATATTTTGCCTTCTTCAGACCAACAGCAAAACGAGGCATGATACAATGTTATATAAACAAGGGTTTGTTAAGGTCCAATTAAAACACAATGCATTTTTCATTAATTAGTATCCAAGGTTACCTTAAAAAAGTGATGGTAATAGCCACAAAAGTCATTCAAAATACATCATCAAACTAACTATAAAACAGAAACTTTTTACCTACTTTACATTTTCATGAAAACTGCAAATGCATATAATAATACAAATCAATCCTCCTACTTAAAGGCTGAACCATAGGACCATAAACAGCTTTAAAAAATGTATATATACATGTATGTACAAAAATGTATCATGCCTCGTTTTGCTGTTGGTCTGAAGAAGGCAAAATATTGATTTTGCCGAAAGCGCTCACTTTTATCTGGATTTATTAAACCTCATTTTTATTTTAAAGTTGTCCCTTATCGTGTTCCAGTCCGCCTTTTATCTGTTTATTACTCAGTTGTGTTTTTTTGTCTGCTTAGATTATATACATTTATAGCATTAAAGTAAGAAGTCCATTATATATCACCTAGGACTACTTATTTTACTGTGACTTTAAGGAAAGAAAGGCGGGTTTTTTAAAAAAAGTTAATTGAATGGAATAATTGCCTGGTTTATTTAAACCTTATTTGTATATGTTTTCACTGTTTCTGATGAAGTGCACTCACCGAGTGCACGAAAAGCGCTTCAATAAATTATAGATTTTCGGTGTATGCAGGTGCTGTCTTGAATTTGTCCTGTGTCCGGTTTACGTTTTCTCAGTTTGAATTTTCATTTTGGTTTTATATTTTTTGGGGGGTGGTTAAGGGTATCTGTCTTGTTCAAACTGATACAGCAGTATTGTTGTGTTTATATAGTGGTGACTTGTATTGGTCTTCACTGTCAATAATAAAACAAAGAATGGACATTTTATACAAATAATTCTATAATTGTGATCAAATAAGCAGAAATAGTTCAGCAGATAGCACTGTGCTGATATGAGGTATTGCCATCTGTGGCAGGGAGAATAGGGAAGTCAATGTGTAACATACGCCAGCATAGTTAGCTGAAGTTTTGTAAATAATTTTGTGTCATTTGACTATCACACTGACTTGTACAGATGCTTCTGTTAAAAATGTATCAGCAGTGTTATTATAACTGATCAAATGTATATGTTTAAACAAAGAATTCTGGAAGGGAGGAATAAACGTTTTTTAAATTGTTCTATAGCTTTCAAATACCATACCAGAGCTAGTCGATCAAATGTGAAGTCATTCTATAACCATTGCTGAGAGGAGGGAACTCACACAGCATTTTGTTTTCTTTGGAACCTGATATAAAGATCTATGACAGTTATTTTAGTTCAGTTCAGTTTTGTTACAAGCACATCACCTTGTCTAGCTGAAGTAAGCATGTCAGCATCTGATCTTGCCTTGCTGTATTAAGTTAACTAGTGAATAGTTATTCTTTAGACAGTCAGGAAATACAGTGAGATTAGTTAAGTATTGTTTTTTGGCATCTGTGTGAATCTATCTAGCAATGTTATTTTTATATCTCCTGTGACTGAAACCCTGATGTTTATTGTAGTTAGATACTTAATATTCTCATGTTTTCTATTTTATCATTTATTATTAAATATTTTATACCTTTCATTGTGGCTGATCTTTTAGAGAATACATTTAATGTCTTGAGAGTACTTGTACTTATTTTAGTGACACATTGGCAACTCCAAAAAGACTTGCTGCTTTAGTTACACTCTGCCAATTATATTAGTATTGATTTTACTCACTATAATTGGACACCCTTGTAAGAGCCTTAGAGTGGCTGACTGGTGGCAGCATGGTTATCTTATAGTCTGGGCAGAAGGAGTAGAGCTAGTAAACCTGTGTCAGCCTTTCCCAGGAGTGTAGTGTGTGTGTGTGTGTGTGTGTGTGTGTGTGTGTGTGTGTGTGTGTGTGTGTGTGTGTGTGTGTGCGTGTGTGTGTGTGTGTGTGTGTGTGTGTGTGTGTGTGTGTGTGTGTGCGTGTGTGCGTGTGTGCGTGTGTGTGTGTGTGTGTGTGTGAATCAGATACCTAGGTGTGTGTGTTAGCTACTTGGAATTGGGACACAGTCCTACAAAGTGAGACTTGCTTGGGATCTGGAGAGACAGTCCGTGTCCCAGGTCTGGAATGTGTCCCCTGTGTGCTCTTGGGGGAAATTGTGCTTGATGCAGAAAGCTGCATGTGAAAAATACTGTGTAAATCCATTCCTGTTCTTAGTGACCATTTCTCACTGGTGGGGATTGAGGCTTCTTGATTACTGGCTCGAGATAGAGACTCTGTCACAAGCACACTCACTGCTGACATCATCAGATCAAAGGGCTCTGGGTTCTAAGCCCATATAGGATACTTGGGTGCTAACACTGCAATGCCACAAGGGGATACACACTATCCATTAAATAAAATGACAGTAAATCACAATCTGCTTAATTTGATGGTAGTGCAGGGAAATAGTCAATATCCCACAACTGAAGAACAAAAACATTTCTCTGGTGTCCTATCCATATTATCCCATGTATTGTAAATAGCATCTTAGGACATGACTAAATGTAAATAAAGGAAGCTCCATTCAGTATCTATGTACCATGTTGATTATTAGATAGATTTATAAATAATTTTCAAAGGACAGGGAATGAGTCTTTAAGTTAGAAATAAAGCAGTGCCCTTCTTTTTATAGTTAATGCATCCTTTTGTTTTATTTTTCATACTTTAAGCAGTCTATCTATAGTAGTCTGTGCAATGGGTTTAATTTTTTCTTGAGGTGTCTGGAATGATGGGGAATGTAAATGATAAAAACACAACTGACAGTACACAGGGATAAAGTCTACCACAATTAATTTACATAGATGAAACACTTTCATCTTGTATTACAGACTTCCTCAGAACGACAATTAGATATATGCATCCTGCTTAAATAATGCCATCCCCAATTTATTGATACATTCATATGTAGGTACCAGAATTAATAAAAAGCATTTTTAAATTAAGTATGAGATAAAGCTGTCTGACAGTAGGAAATCTGTTTACTAAACACAGAGCTTTGCATCGGCTATACAGTGTGGTTATTATATTGTGGCATTTCCTATCCTATTAGCTATGTATCTTTCTTTTATTATGTAACAAAATAGTAGCTAAAAGTTGGGCCAGTCTACCATCCTTAAAAAAGATACATGATAGATAGATAGATAGATAGATAGATAGATAGATAGACAGACAGACAGATAAGTCAAATTGGGATAAATTAAGCCTCTACAAATTACTGGGAGTGGAAGGCACAGCCAACTGTTGAAATATTTATATGAAAGTAAAACAAAATCCGTAAAGTAAAACCTGTTTCATCCATTGCATTGTTTTAAAGGTAGAGCCCACTTACACTAAAGAAGATAAATAAATATTTGCATTATATGTTATTCATCACTGGGTGTTATCAAGGAGAATATATTGCATGGAGCATGCAGATTACACTCTGATATTCAGAGAAATACAAGTCAGTTAAGTACTAGAGTGGCACGAGACCCGAACTCAACAAATGTTAGGCACTCCTGCTAAAGTTGTCAAGATCAGGTCTCAGGCTAAGCAGTAAACTCTGCCAGTACAAATTACAGTGGCAGAATAAAAGATTTATTTCTGCATGCTGCCTATTGGTAACATATTTTTGACTTCCTGATATAAAGTTAGAAAGTTAATAGAATAACAGGAAATGTGTTCACCTCATTTTCTGAAGGATATGAAGTCTGAAACCAAAGTGTATGTCATTATTTAGTGCCTTGAGTCCTCAGTAATTTGTCCGAATACCACAGAATCTATGAAGAACACACCCAACATATGAGGGAAAAACCTGGACATTCTTTGAAAATCTGGACAGTTGAGAGGCACGGAAGGTGAGTGTAAACATAAGGGTCTGTATTACATTAACTTTCTGTACGTGCTCACAAAGTGTTTTACCTGCTTTGAAAGCCGGTAAAACACTTAGTTTTTTTTTTTACTGTAATTTGTAGTACATGGAGTGGATAAAGCTTCATGTACCACAAAGAATTATGAGCAGTTTGCTAATGTATATAGATATAGATATAGATATAGATATATTTAGATATATAGATATAGATATATACTTTTTTCTTTTTGTTGCTTTAGTGTTTACGGTATATGTTAGCAGTCCTAGTACAGTCTAATATGATAACTGTCAAGGCATGAGTTGTCAGATAAGTGTCACATGTTTCATTAATCAATCATTTTGTTTCATCTAATTTTGTAGTACATAAAATTCCTGTTTTTGTTTAACTGCACTCCAAAACTGTGAGTGTACCATTAAAAACATTACATGTGTTGCAAATGTGTTTGTACCAAAACATGATAATTATCTAGGCATAGAATGGTTTTTCACCAGGCATCTGTTGAATGTTTGAACATTATATTTGCAATAGCTGAAACTGCAGAAATGTAAGTTTTGCATGGAAACATAAGTTAGCTTTTAAGATTGTAATATCTTTCAGTATTCCATCTACTCCTAGAAATAAGGATTTCAGAGCTCATTCTGGCTGGATGCAGGAAGGAGAAGTCCTCTGTTACACCCCGCATTACAAAATCACTAAAAAGGTATACATATACAATTTGGAATTAGTTGCTCTGTGTAAATCACACTCAGGAAATGAATTATTGTGTATGGCACTGCAGATTAGGAACCAATTTGCCCAGAGCTCACATAATTAATTTGTGTTTTGTTCTACCATTTGGTCTGAAAATAAATCAGTAATTGTAGCAATGACATTTTTTCCATTATATGGAGTCATATCTGTTCAGTAGTCCAGAAATTCTTAAAAACTAAAATCAGTCCAATCTGCACTCGAGGAACACTTTTAGGTTTTTATGTACCACTGTATGTTTTAAGTTAATATGTTACAAATAATCTTATTATGGGAAAAAAGGTTTTCCACAGGGACTGCTACTGTGCTATGACCTCCACTTTATACAATATTTTTGCTTCTAATTAGTCCATGTTATTATATGTTTCACTAATACAAACACAAAACAAAGTAAGCTCTATAGGATCAAATATGTGCAACAATATTTACTGATTATGTGTTGATACAATAAGCAAACTGTCTTAGGAAATTGGAATAATATACACACATGAAATAATTTACAATTTGAAAGAAAGTTCCCTTTGCACAGAGTCTACATTCCAGCTTCATTACAGTGGTTACTCTAATATTTCCATTCTTCTGAAAGCACTGGGAATCCACCACAGAGATATTTATTTGAGAGCTTATACTCAGGCAGCAAAAATAAACACTGTCAATGTGCTTGGTGTTAAAACAAATGGCAATGGGTCAGACTAGTTTGACTTATAAAGCTTCACTAACTGTATTCCTGTACACTCCTTGCTTTAGTACATCTTGCACAAGCCTCTGAAGAGAAAGAAAAGTGCATGATGTTTTTACAGCTGAAAACAAGATGAAAACCACAGGCCTCCTCTCACACTCCATTAGACCTTAAAATCTATGGAGCACTGCACTCAACACATAAACAGTTTGCGGAAAAGTTTCCAAATGTGTGAAAGCATGGAACAAAGCAAGAAAGTCATAAGCTGAAACAAAGAGCATATACACAAATTTCAAGCACTGGAGCGTCGCTCATGAAATCCATTCTACTTCTAAGAAATAGTGAGATAACTCATATTGGCTTAAGTACATCGTAGAATGATAGATATAAAATCAAAGAGGGTGAACTTCTTTCATTAATAGATTAATTGGTAATGCTTTCATTGTTAGCATGTCTTAGTAACTCTAGATTATGTTTTCTCTTTTTTTCTTATCCATTCAGCCATTACATTTTATTTTGACTGTCATGATTCCTTTTTTGTTTATTATAACTCTCCAATGGTATTTTCATGGCTTTTGACTATAGTAGAAACATCAATAGAAATATAACATTTATGAAAAGAAAGGGATTATTTGACCACCCAGTCAGCTTGGTTTCTCCCTGGGCTACATCTGCCTACCCTATGTGTTAATAGGAAGCTGAGGTAGCTTCTCTTTCTTTCTGCTTTTCTAATACAATGTGACCTTCGTGCTATGCATGTTTGAAACTCGTGCCTATTATATCATCTGACAGTTTAAATGGGATTCTGCTGTAGATGTCTGACATCCTTTTAGTGTGTAAGAAAAACACATTCTTATACTGTGGGGCTTGGCTGTAGTACTGTAGCCTAAATGAGTGTTAACACAGACCACTACCACAGAATAAGGAAGAAGGAAAGGATAAAAGGTATGTATCATGGTAATATCAGCCAGATGAGCTCCATGGCTGGTGGAGTGTATCTGAGTAGCTGAATCAGCTACAGAAGGTGGTAACATTCACCTTCACTCTGTTATGAATTGGGGAGCTACTCTTCTAACTTACTGAAAATGTTAGTTTTCTTTCATTTATTTATTTTCATTTATTTGTAGCTATTGACTGATTTAATATATTGAATAAAATAAATCATTTCCAGCTGTCGCCTGAGTATACTTCAAGATGCAGACATAGGTTATACATTATTTGAGCATGTTTTACTCAGAAATGTTTACAAATAGAGTCACTGGAAAGCTGCACCCATAATTTTAATGTAATTTTTGAAATTTTCTTCTTATTCTTTGCCCAAACTCTGCAAATGTTAAAATAATTTGTGAAATTATACTTTTGACTAAATATGAAACAATTCACACATTGAAGTAAATATAACAACATATAGCAATAGTTTAACAAAATGTTGTAATATGTAGTAAGCCAAACCAGGACACATTATTGTCAAATGATTTATTCTATGCATCTTGGTTTTGTCATTCAGGCTATATAAAAATAAATGCTTACGTCAAATTTCCCAAAGGAAAAAATACATACCCACAACAACTTTTAATAATGTTAACTGCTTTTGTCCTTTAATTCAACAAACATCTTTTAGCCACTGAACACAGTGTGTACACTGGTCAGATGACCTGTTAACTTTCAGGAAACAACATTAGATGTGACACGAGGTCCAATATTAGTACCATTACTCTTTAATATATTTATAAATAAAATGCATTCAGCCTCTCTCACAGTGGAATAACCCATGGCTAGCTGTGTGAAATGTTGGATTTACTCACAGTTGGCATGGTTTGGTCATGAGGATGAAGCCTGAGTGACCAAACAAACCCAACAGTGGGTAAATCCAGCATTACCCACACCCAAGCATGGGTTATTGCTATTATGCAATAACATTATTTAAGGAAAAAAATACTTAAGTTATATGTAATCTTTTAAGTTTCTGCTACATACAAAATCTTATATTTACTCAGCTCTATTTTTAAACCAAAACATACAACTTATTCTACTTTTTTAACATTCTCCTTTGTTTATATTACTGTTTTATCTGTCAACAATATACATGTATGTAGCTTACATATTTTAACTACCAAAATTCTCTATTGCTATTTTTATTGAAATGTATCTGTATTGCTGTTTTTATTGCACTGTATATCTCTGGAGCTTTTATCCCCGGGCTTCCGCTGAAAAAGGGCAATAGCTCAGCTGGACACGCCTGGTTAACAAATGTAAAATAAACTAATAAATAAATAAATAAATAAATAATGTATTTGTATAACAGCTCTGTAGTGTTCTTCTGCTTTCTTTCCATATCCTGCTGCTTTCTTGGAGAAGCAACAGAGAAAAGAAGATATCTGGTTACTTCTATTTGTTTTTTTTTTTTTTTTTTTTTTTTATTAAATAAAGTTTGAAATCTGGACAGTTCAGAGCTATGAGAGAGGCATGGCAGAAATACCAGGAAAATCAGGTACTTTTCTTTAGTTTTGCATAACATACCCAATTTCCTTTGTATTTCTGCCCTGTCTCTCTTGCACTGATGAACTGTCCAGGTTTCAAATTTTGTACTTCTCGACCCCTTTGCTCAAGAAAACTGTTAAGTGATAGCATGCATTAATAAAAGAAATTCTGGGCAACTGGATTTTTTTTATTGCATATGCTCGATTTTACAATGGGCATGCTTGTTGGGTTGACCAATCAGCATGCACATTTTTGAATGTTTATGACTAGTCATTGTATAATATCCAATATTCAAGTTCAAAGTTCAAAAGTAACTTTACTGTCATTCAGACCATACACAACGCATGGCTGAATGAAATTACGTTTCTCCAAGCACATGTACAGATCAGAAAAACACATCAACATAGAAAAAAAAAACACATACACAACATCAGTGGCAACAAATACAAGTGAAAGCACAAAGCTCCATTAACCATGATCTCTGACAGTCTAGTCCATCCACATTGTCATCAACAGTGATCTCAAACTGTCTAGTCCATCCACATTGCCGCCAATTCCCTCTCCAACACCAACATGTCTCAAATCCATTCTCATCCCCATCAGCAACATAGACCCTCATACAATCCAAGCAGAAGACTAGAAGACAAAATTCGGGCATCTACCCGAAGGGCTGAATGGCCACAGCCAGCACAGTGACCATCCAACAAACCAACTATTTGCACCACCACAGTCACCACTCCATCGCAGACACTATCAGCAGCCCCCAATCAAATCCGAATCTCTCAGACTAACAAACAAATCCAGTCCCCTAAATCAAACCTGGCTGCCAAGTCTGGTCCTCGTTTTCCCCAATGATGAAACATTAATATGTGCAGCCTCATCAAAATACAGCTCTAAGATGACTTACAGCAGTCCTTTACAAAACCTGAATAATGGTTCAACAATCAAAAGTACTCCAAAATTCTAGGAAATCTAAGCTAATTGTACTTTTACCTCCATCCCAGCAATCAAACTGTTGTGCATCAAAAATAATGTGAGTTGATATTAGAAGAACTGATATTACCATAGAGATCCAATAAGTGCTCGAACACCCTTAGTAGTGTCTCTTCGAATTTCGTTGTATGGCCAAACTTTTAGTAACACAATTTCCCTTTGCGCTAAACAGTATAACCACTTGTAGCAGCAAAAGACTCTGCGACTGTAAACTGTGTAAATCTTGTAGTTCCTTTAAACAGCATGCCAGTCCAAGATGTGTTAAAACTAATTTATTGAAACATAGCATATATAAAATAATACGTTGAAATACAAATCCCAATCACGTTTCTTGCACACTCGCTCGCTGGATATACATAAATCCAAAATGCGTTAATGCGTTGTTGTACAAAATGCGAAACAAGATCTGTACATAACCTCGTTGGTGTGCAGAATACGATACTGGTGTCCAATTGAACAACTAACTAATCAATTATTTACAAACATCAGGACTTATCAGTTACAGATTTAAAACATATTTCACATTGTAATGTCGTACAATCAGTTGTATTTAATTTAATTTAATTTAATTTTATAAAGTTCATAAGTATTACCTTTATTAGTATACAACAACCAAGCATTAATTATTGTTTTCAACTATATACATTTAACTAGTTAATATGATACACAATGTGTAATTTTTATTTTTATTTTTATTTTTGTTTTAACTTTTATTGTGAAGTTACTTTGGAATGAACTTTTTAGAACAAGGGATCAAGTCAGATACATTAACATTACAATATAGTCATGTATAGAGCACTGTCACTTTAAATATTTAAACAGATGGAGCTTGTTTTGGCGCCAAAAAGGTTTTAAATGTTAGTTTGTCTTGAACAACGGTGTTCTGAAGAAGCCCATAAGATTTGGATGAAAGCGCTTAACCCGTATTTGTTCAGTTGTTCGTGACAGTTTATTCAGTGTACTGATTTAGTACCGTATTCTGCTATGTTTCAATAAATTAGTTTTAACACATCTTGGACTGGCATGCTGTTTAAAGGAACTACAAGATTTACACAGTTTACAGTCGCAGAGTCTTTTGCTGCTACAAGTGGTTATACTGTTTAGCGCAAAGGGAAATTGTGTTACTAAAAGTTTGGCCATACAACGAAATTCAAAGAGACACTACTAAGGGTGTTCGAGCACTTATTGGATCTCTATGGTAATATTGTTGTATTGTTATTTGTTGGAGAACATTAGAAGAACTGAGCTAGTATGAAATGCAAAACTACTGGATATAATACTTGACCTGAGCTAGTATGAAATGTAAACCTACTGGATGTAATACTTAACCACAAATTAAGATTATAACAGCATATCCAATACGTTGTTCAAAACAAAAGCAAACTAGAACTTCTCTCTACGAAGCCAAAACTTTTTTGTCAGAATATGTAAGCAAGATGATAGGTCAGAATTATTGTCTCCATAGTAACCTGCATGTCTTGTATATTTTGACTAATTTTAGTCCTGTTAGCTAGCCAAACTGTTGCAATCATATAAAATTGCAAAGTTTACAATTAATCACTTTAAGCAAAGACATCATGGTCTTGCACTTCAGTCCCAAAACTGGCTTGTGTTACCTAATCTATTAGTTTACACTGGTTTACTATTATTTTCGCGAACAACATGCTGTCGACAGTTATACTGCAGAAAATCAGAATGTTGTTCGCAAAATGAAAAGTGAGTTGGATAGTCGAACACACTTATGTGAATGCATACAGATAAAGATACAAGATTGCAGTACAGTGGGGATAGGAAATTCATCCATATCCCCACTGTAGTGCGATCTTGGAGTTGGAATAAATTTATGCAGGGGGTGTGGGGGGCAAAAATGTGATATGGCGGATAGGAGTTTGATTTACATCAGCTCCTATATGGCTATCACATCACATTTTCAGCGACAATGTCGGCTCAAATATGTCGATCATTTGGGGCGACATTGTGTACGCTCAAAATGTTTCGTTTGGGTTTAACTTTTCGTTATTTCGAATGGCAAATGTTTTGCCATTTGATCTAATGATAATAAACTGTTTAGACTTACTTTAAGAAATCCCATGACAACCCTAATATCCAGAAAGATGTTCTACCACCAGCCAGTTATTAAACTGGTATTGACCCCACAGAGAATAGAGCTGACTGACTCAGAACGTCATGCTTACTCATGAATCTAAAAATCATAATGATGACTGCCTATACTCTCAACTCATTCTCTCCTAACAAACATCAGAAATATCTAATCTCATCTACTATTTAAAATCTCCAGGAAAACACATCTCAAAAATTGTCTTGTGCTTTTAATACCCCCATTAAAAAAAAACTTCTTGTTCTAATCATTTCCTATCAATAATTAAAAATAGAGATGAAATCATAGATATCGACAAAACAATCCTGTCATTGTACAAATGCCATTACTAAGTCCCCTTTTTATGCTGGCATATCAAGTTAATATCATAAAGTCCTTATTCTTTCTTGCTTGTTTACATGTCTAAAGTGAATTATTGCTAGGATAAAACATGTATATGTCTCACCTGCTGTCTGTGTGGTAAAATTTCAATGGGTCTGTATACATAAACTGTAAAACAATGTGGAATGTTATTTAGGTATGTTTGACTTTAGCATGCTGCAAATACTGTATAGGGTTCTTAACATGGTGATCAACTGTTAAAACTATATATAGCTCAGTGTTATGTAGCATATTATTATTGTTAGCTCAAGATAATTATCTGACAAAAATATGTAATGTGATGCTTTTCCTCCCAGGTCTTTACTGAAAATGGGCTTTGACCAGTAGGACAGTCACTGTAATCAAAGACTAATAAATAAATAAATAAATAAATAAATAAATTATCAACAATGTGAAAGAAAAACACCATAGATCAGTTAACAAAGTATTAACATATATAAATAAAAACAACAGAGATGAAAATTACCTTCAGGTCAGCAAATAAAACAATTAAAAGAAAGTGGTTAAAAATACAAAAAAATGTTGATAACTAAGTGAAATGACAACTAATATGGACACATCATATGGCTTAGGCATGAAGAAATGAAACGGTATGAAGAACTCTTTGAACAAGTACCATTTTTCAGGATTTTTATTTATTATTATTTCTTTATTCTTTTTTTGGAGGAACTCATCAACAGTAAATGAGCATCATCCAAATCTAAAGTGGAAGTTATCCATTCGAGATGAATGAAATTTAATGGAAATATTGAAACTGAAAGTAAAGAGGACAAATGTGTTGGCAACATTATGCAGTACTGGAATATATATTTCTGATATGTTTTTGACATATGTTTTCAAGGAGTTTTTTTTTTTTGTAAATCAAAATGTATTTGCCTTACTTTGTCTTTTTTTTAAAATGCAAGAGATACAGCCAAGTTTTATCTTGTATGCATTGTTCTCAGACATAATAAACTCAGTGACTACATTCTGGTAAGTTATGCAACTCTTATGGTATGTATTCAGTTTTATTTCTGTTTTTGCCATGTTTTGAAAGTGAACAAACTGCAAACAGATTGTATGCTTTTGAAAAAAAAATGAAAACAGCTTTGAAATGTATTTTAAGCAGCTCTGCTTCCCAAAGTCTAGTATTTTTGTTATAAAAAAATCACAATCTTTCCAATATCACTGAGAGTACTATGAAGCTGTCAGTTTGTACAGGTTGGACAATACAAGAGTTTCCATAAACTAATACAGAAAAGGGTACAAAGGGGTATGAAGTGATGTAATCAATAGCTAGCAGACTTTCACACTGGACCGATTCATTATCATGCAATACAAATTTGTATTAGGTCAGGCATGAAGTGCATCAGGTTAGGGTCAGTCAAAGAGACTGGATGGTGCAGTGGTGCATTGTTGCCTCACACAGCAGGCTGGGGTTCTTTCTGTGTGGAGTTTGTATGTCCTCACTGCATTCGTGTGGGTTTCCTCTGGGTGCTCCAGTTTCCTTCCACATTCCAAAGACAGAGCATTTCTCCCTCGGCCTCCACTGAAAATGGGGTCTGTCCCAGTCAGACTTTCTTGGTAAACAGATGTTAAATCAATAAATAAATAAATAAAAATAAATAACCTATGTGTAGCTGTGGAAACCACCTGAGTAAAGTTAAAACTCTCTAAAAGAAAGAGAAGTTGCATTGCATTTGTCTCTTTGACAGAGAAGGCATTATAGTTAATAACAACCTTAAAATAACTTAATTCCATAAGACCATTTAATTGGGATCCTTGGATTTTCTAAATAATATATCACCATGTTGATATAAAAACAAAGCTTTTTGTTATAACTTCAAACATTCCAACATAGTTCACCTCATTTAATTTATATTTGCTTTAGAAGTTATTTTTCACGTCTGTGTTTACTCTTGATATTCTAAAAGATTTACATGATTCAGAAAACTGAAAATCAGTTATCAAGAAACAGCATGCAAAATTTAATTTAGTTCGTTTAATAAGTTCCTTATTATAACAAGCTTATAATGACATTCTGTGTGCATGTAACTCAGACACCAAGCCACACCATGGCATATGATGTGCATTTGAGTATACTGTTTTTTAAAGTCAGTTGGATTTATGCATTTCTTTATTTCTGACTTAGGTGCATAGCCATGACCAGCATATAGGCCTCTTTTCCATTCTGTGTCTGTCAAAACGATTTAATAACATAGCATCTCCTCAAAATGTACTTAGGGTGATTTCTACCTTTGACTATGTAAGATTCTGAAATACAGAAAAAAAGTTCCCTTGATGAATGCTGCAGCAATAATGTCATTTTTTAATACCACATTCCTTTGCCTGACACTTATTAGCATGTGTCCATTGCACTATACTTTTTACTTTCTCTGCCTCTAAACATTTTCACCACAAACATCTTCTATCACAGAAGCACCCTATTATCATACACAGTCTCAAACATCAGGCAGAAATAGATTACTCCAGTTGTATCAGGCAGAATTAGGTTACCACAGTTGTATAAATTATTGTATTCTGGTACTCCATTTAATTTATAAAAAATCAAGCTGCTTCTATTACATACTATTCATGCTTGCAACTTTCAAGTGTTTATAGTGCTGGCTATAAATGCTTTCAGAATTGTGTGGACATTGTGGACATTGTGGAATTATTTTACTCTGGTATTTTTCAAGATTATTGCAAAACTTTTGTAGATAGAAATGTTTAAATGACAGCACTGTCTTACCAAATTAATTTTGGCATCTTAAGACTTGAGAAATTTCACCAAGCAGTCAAATATTTGTATCTGATGCTACTACTCTAAAGGTTTCTACAACTGTAAACTTGGATACCCATCTATTATGACCATCTGATGGTCTTTAACATTACCTGGGCCAGCTGTTATTTGATCAAGGTGGCTCTGCTAACTAACGTTTAAACTGGAATACTCTTTCTTCGGATAGCACTTTACTGACACAGTACACAGCCACTCAGTATGCACTGCTGTATGAAATCCATTCCTGGGAAACATATTTTTCTCACTAATGTCTCTGTTTGCACAGTTGTCAAATATGGTTCATTTGTAAGTTTCAATGCATCATCATTGTAAAATCTCTACTATAGCTACACCACTACATTTCAGCAGATATTTCCACATTAGTGGTACTGAAATACCATTTTACCAATTTTCATATTCCATTCTAATTATTAAATCTAATTGCTGTAAATGTCTTAACATATAATATTATACATCCACTTCTCCAGTTTTTTTTTAGAAAATTGTGAATTCATATGGCTTTAACTTAGTAACAATCATTTTGACATAGTTTTATTGAATTTTAAATGCATTAAACATCACTACTTATTACATAGTTCACAATCTCAACATCAGCAGTAACAATTAAAGTAAAATATAATGATGATTATAACCTAGAGCAATTTTCTTGACTCTCCAGCTAAGACAAGTAGTTAAGGTTAATTAAAACCTATTCTGGGGTATAGATCATTCAACCCTTTTCTATTATTTTCTACCTCCTTTCAAAAGTATTAACTATCCTAAGGATATATTACTTTTCAGCACACCTTTCAGAGAGTATTATTGCCACATATTTCTCGTCACTTTTTACAGCTAAAAATCCCCTACTGACGTTCCTTTCATTTGCTGTTCTTGTTATTACTTCCTAGTTTTTCTTTACTTTTCCAGTCTCCACAAATTTTTATATTGTCACATTCTTCTAGTCCATTCTTGAATGATGTTTAACTATTGTGCTCATAAAATCATGTCTTCTTTTTTTGTTTTTCTGCATTACATTTGCACTAAAAATGCAACATTGTATCACATGGGAGCAGACTTTACCAAAAGTTCAAAAAATAGATGTGAGAAAACCAGATACAGTAGTCCATGGAAAGAAGACGAAAGTAGCATTGATCGTTGAAATTGCCACACCCAGTGACTACAGTGTCTTACCAGGATTTGTGGGCAGAAAGGAGGGCACTGTGGAAGAAGGATACCCAGATAGGTCCAATAGTAGTAGGAGCAATGGGTCTTATAAAAAAGAATGTATGATTGTACTTAGATATGCTACTGATACATGTAATGCCATAGGAATTGCAGGAGTCATTACTGGGCACATTGTAAGTGCTGCGAAGAGCACTTCTGGCTAGCATCAAAGATTGAAACAATACTAATTTCATGAACTTTAATCAAACTTTGACTTAGGAATGGGGCCCATTCCCATCATAGTATCAGGAACCCAAAATACTTGGAGAAATTAAAGACTGAAGACAAAACAAAGGAGCAGCAGGAATAAATGTAACAAGAACCAAAACAAATGAGAACTTTAAGCATCGAATAATACATAAAAAAGCTATTTTTTTGCTGTTGATTTTTTTCTTATATTATTCAGAAAGTAAATTTAAAATGACTAAATCATGTGATATCTTATTCATTATCTCACCTATCACAGAATTAGTATCTCAAAATGTTTCATACTGAAGTGGTCATTCAGCATATGTGAACTGGTAGCATTTAATTTAGTGATTCAGTCATATTCTATCATGTCAGTAAAATTAATATCACCACCTTGAAGACAAACATTAATCAATGGTAATACCAGAGGTCTATAACTATGCAGTTTTCCATCATCCATTATGTGCTTTTTAACTGTTTTTCTTTTATATTCCTTCTACCTATCTTAAATGCTATACAGCTAACATATAACAGCATGGATTAAGTTTTGCTAATGAAGTTAGCTTAGGAATAAAATACATGTATTAGTATCAGAATGCAAAGGTGAATCAGATTTCAGTATCACTATGGAATAACAACAGTTATGACAAGGAAAATTTCTTATTTCTCAGTTTGTTTCTTCTTAATTTTAGCATCCTTTTTTTTAGAATAATTGTCACTTCAGATTTAGTTTATTTTTAAAGGCAAGGCAAAGTACATCATCATTAATATCCTTGAATTAGGCGGTACTCACGTAGCCTTTATGGTTATGTAAAATCATTGTAGACACTGTACTTTTTAAGTAATAAAAATTAGTGGATAAAGTACCCCCCCCCCAAAAAAAAAATATGTGAATCTACTCTTCCATTTTCAAAATGCCTACAGTGGAAGATTGATAATAAATACCTGCAGCATCAGGACTGGAAAAATGGAAAAAGGAAGGGAATTTTTTGGTTAGTTGACATTCCCCAATAATTTTTAGGATCATAGGTTTTCAGTTTTCCTTTATTCAATATATAAAGGGATATATAAGCTACATAAAATATGTACATTACACATGCAACAAAAGCATTGATCTTAAGTCTCATGTTCTCGCCCCTTTTTCTCATTGTGAGAAAATATAAAATGCTCTACTAGATATCTCATACACTAGGCCATCACATATGGCATTGACCCTATATAAAATCCTTACCATATGTCTATGAGAAGTAGCTATTGTTATTAATCAAATGCTACTGGACACCAAACATCAGTATATGGGGTGGGGGTGGGGGGTTCATTCAAGATTACTCCTGAGTACAGAGTGGGTCTAATGGTGTCCCACTGATTCACAAGTTTTGGGAACATAGACATATAAGGGAGATATGAACACGAGTTTCTAATTTTCTGTAACGATGGCACCATGCTCCATGGATATATATTTGCTATAACACATCAAATATTATAACATTTTGGGGGTTGATAGGTTCATATGTGTTTATTAGTCTAATGACAACAAGGACCTTTTTAAGCCTAGGATTGCATCCCAGATCTTTGACATGTTCTCGTACCCTTGATAAGTGTAAGCAGAGGCTTGGGAGATGAACCATTTACAGGCTGCCTGTGCCTGTAAGAGTCACAGGTGCCAAACCAGAGAAAAAGTTCCTGTTCTCCATTCAATTGTCCAGTTACACATGAATTGGGTTAGGGAGGAACTCTGTTTCACATTGCTAGTGAGCCTGGTTATTACAACTCAAAAAGTAGTTTATACATACATAGCCACAAGATTGAAAAACCCACACCTGTTGAGCTGTGAAGATTTATTGAATTAGGTACACAATCATTCTCAGCTCATGATCATTCCAAAGAAAGAATGGCAGGAATTCATCAAAATCCTTAATCAACAAACTGCAGAACTAGCATCAAGGTTGATGACACTATGAAGATAGCTAATATTCTCAGATGGTGCCTTCTTTCAAGAAGTTAATTAGGAATGTGTAAATGCTTATTATCCAGCAAACATAAGTTTTGTTATATGTATCAGATTTTATTTGAAGTTGTTAGATTAGAATGTTGTTAAGGTGGCCACGGTGGTGCAGTGGTTAGTGTTGTCACTTCACAGGAAGAGGTCCCTTGGTTCGATCCTTGGCTGGGGTGCCTTCAGTGTGGGGTCTGCATGTCCTCCCTGTGGTCATGTTGGTTTCCTCTGTGTGCTCCAGTTTCCTCCAAAAGACATGCTGTAGGTGGATTGGACACTCTCAATTGGTCCTAGGTGTGTGTGTGCCTTCTATGCAAGGTTGGGTGCCAGGCTGGCAACTCAACACTGTAAAACTCCACTGCTAATCATGAGCGGACAGGTGATCCATTGTAGCGAGCCAGAAGAAAAGAAGATTGGAATTTTGTTATTATTATCATTGATGTGGTTCTTTAAGTGTTTTCTGTTGTTTACTACTCAGTCAATAAAGTTCTATTAAAAAATGAGTAGTAGCAACTGTGATAATGTGAGGTATTGCCAGCTATGCCAGGAGAAGTAAGGCAGTGGATGTGTAACATATGCCAGCACAGCTAGCTGGAATTTTGTAAAGAAATATATGTTATTTGCATATCAAACTGATTTGTACAAATGCTTGTGTTGAAAAAATGTATTTGTAAAGTTGCATGTGTTAGAAATGTACCAACAGTGTTCCCTGCTGGACAGAAAAGGAAATGAACATGTATTATTGTAATTGTTTAAATGTATATGTTTTAACAGATGATACTGGAACTGGAACAGCAGAAGATTTTAATCTCAATCCACGTAACTTTGAAAATAGTTTGAAATTAAATTACCTAGCTTAGGCCATAAAGATTGTAACTTACAGTTCTCAATGCAGCCAGAAACAAAAAGTCTGTACTAGGAAACTTTCTGCATTGTCTTTGGGGTGAACTAATTGCTACTCTGGAAGGGTGGAGGTTTGAAATTGTTTTATGAGTTCAGGAGCTGCAGCAGATCTTAAGGCTCTGTGTGTGTGTATTATTGACACATATGTGCTAAATCCTGGAAGCTTCTAGCCAAGAGGAGGTAGCATGGGAACCAGAAGTCAGATGACCAGATGTATGTGATGTTGTTGTATCTTTTCGGCTTTTCCCGGTTAGGGGTCGCCACAGCGGAACTCCGGTCCGCTAATGATTGTCAGTAGATTTTTACGTACCGAGTTGCCAGCCCTGATGTACAACCTTCAACGAAGGTACGCCCATTCACACATGTCTCCACACAGAAGACACTTTAGCTGAGAATCGAACAGGATGTCTTACTGTGAGGCGACAACGCTACCGCAGCACCACCACCGTAGTCTATCATTCTGTAATCTTGGACAAAAATGATGTTTATTGCTAGATGAGACTGAAGTCTCATGGCAGTCTGTTTTTGAAACCTAACATAGAAAGATCTCTCACCCACTTCATTTTACCTTGCTCTAGTAAATGACCAAGGAATAGTAATTCTTTAGATCAGTCAGGAAAATATAATGAGATTAGTTAAGTACGTTTTTTCTGTATCTCTGTGAATCTATTAATCTTTGTTATTTTTAATATTTCCGGTGATTGAAATTTTGGTGTTTATTGTAAATAGATATTCCCTATTCTCATGTTCTTTTATTATTTATTTTTAAACATATTTAAACTTTTCATTGTACCTGGCCTTTTAGGGAATGTTTTAATTTCTGAGAGTACTTGTATATGTTTGGTGACAACTCTGGCTGCTCCTGAAAGCCTTGCTGTTGGTCAGACTACCATTTGTATTAATATTAAATTCAATCAGTATAATTGGGTACCCTTGCAAGAGCCTTGGAGTAGCTGGCTTTGTAGTGTCTGGTGGTGGTGTAACTACCTTATAGTCTAGGCAGAAGGGGGCATAGCTAGTAAATCTTTGTCAGCCTTTCCCCAGTGTGTGTGTGTGTGTGTGTGTGTGTGTGTGTGTGTGTGTGTGTGTGTGTGTGTGTGTGTGTGTGTGTGTGTGTGTGTGTGTGTGTGTGTGTGTGTGTGTGTGTGTGTGTGTGTGTGTGTGTGTGTGTGAAAATCAAATCTCAAAGAGTGTATGTGTCAGCTGTTTGGATCAGGGACACAAAACACTGCTTTCACAAACAGTGTGCTGGAGGACTCGGCTTGGACACTTGGCAGAGGACTCAACTCTGTAGTTGTGTCAGTGGGGAGTCTTATTTGGGATCCAGAGGGAGACAGAGAGAGAAATCCAGATGTCAGACTGAGTGTGTTTCCTGTGTGCTCTTAAGGGAAATTGTGCTTGATGCAAAGACCTGCATCTGACAATACTAGGTGTATCCATTTTTGTTCCAAGTGAACCAACCTCTTCAGTGTCAGTGGTGAGGATTCAGGTTCCTTGATAACTGGCTCAGAGTGGGGACATCACAGCAACACATAGGGTGTGGGTGATATTAACACCCACATAGTCTTCTCACTCAAGTAAAAAAGTTGTGTGATATGCAACATGTCCTAATTAGCACCTAATGACATGAAAAGCAGCAACTCTCTGCAAATGTGTCACACAGTACCTGCAAGTAATAGAACTCATAACAGCAAAGGATTTCAGAAATGGGGGACATGCTGCATAATGGCGCATGCCTGATTTTTACATCAAAAATTATGGTGCGCATGACAGAATTGATATTAGGATTAGCAGCAGTTTCATCTCAAATGAATGTGTTAATGGACACCATCCAAGTCAATGTCCATAGTGTGACATATTGTTGCCATCAACACCGTCAGATTGCAGATCATTTAAGCATCGGTAGAACAAGTGTAATGAAACTTGAAGTGTGTTGTCCACAATCAGAACTGAAGGCAATCAATGGTATGCCCATTCATGTGGACACTATAATATGTGCTAATTTAATCATTTTAGTATTAAGTACCTTTCAGTGACCTACCATGGACATGTTATGGATATTGTAGGTGTCAGCTTCAGTAATCTTGAAGTAATTCCTCAACATTGTACTACAGCATGTGGAGGATTGTATGTGGTCATCCAGGACTGCATGAACAAAAACTACCTCCATGCAGGTGTTTTACAGAATTTTTCTGGGAGCCATAGATTACATGCACACACTGTCATCAAGGCTCCACAAATGCAGAATTACTGTGACACATCAAAAGGAATGGCTAACAATCCTAACCTATTAGGTGGTCTATATTGCCCAGGGTATGATTTATAATGTATTAATGTCCCAGATGGGCAATTTCCATGATTCACACACCTGGCACATGTACAGACTATACTAAACATTCTTGTGAGGGGAATCTCTCACAAATATGTACTGTATAGACAAATCTATATACATAACTAACATGTATGCTGAGCACACACCACATACAATATGTTGTTTTTTTGTGTGTTACAGGTAATGTCCTAGAGCCCTAGTATATGACCCCCAAATCAATCCCTTGACAATACAGGAAATGGCCAATAATGCAGCATGTGATGAAATGTGAGTATTTGACCTAATTGTTTGCCACTTGAATTGCCTAAATGCATAAAGATGGCAGTGCTTAACAGTTCCGATATCTGCAGCACATTTTTTGTTGCATGGGCAATGCTAAACTACATGGTATTGTGCAAACAGATGAAGCTGCAGGAAAGCATCATTGCAGAACCATAGCAGAGCAGCAACAGTAGGAGGCAGGGTAGAAGGTCAGGTGAGTAGCAGCAGTACCACAGTTAAGGTAGAGGCAGGCACCTCACATTGCAGCAATGGCAAACAGGTGACATCAGTTCACAATGATGGACCATGGCAAAGACAACACAGAGCAACATCATGCATGTGCTATCACACCGAGGTTATCCATTAAATGAAATTAAAACGTTAACAGAAGTTATGGCTAGTTTCTTTTATAAAAAAGTCACAGAATTTGGAAAAAAGATTATGTTAAAAAGAAAAAATATATAAGGAATGTGAAATATACTGAAAAGAAAGTACAATGCATTGTTTAAAATGTCAGCAATGCATCTGTCTATATCTCTCTATATACATACATATACACACACATGCACATATAAATAATCTTCCTTTGTACATCCTACTATAAAGGAAGAATTAACTCCATAAGCAAAATGTGATTTTTAAAATATTGTGTACATATAGCATTGTGTATGGCATGTTATGCATTTTAAAAGTCTTGACTGAAAGAAACCACAAAAAAGGTAAAGTGCCTCAGAAAAGTCAAAAATCTGTAGATCCAAAGCAAAAACTCGGAGGCACACCTCAGCAATCGAAGCTGACTTTATTGTAACAAACCACACAGAAGACCAGGTCAATAGTTAGCACTTTCACATCTCTTGGAATGCTTCATCAGACTATATACCTAGTACATTAATTCACATTATGTATAGCAACTATTGTCCAATAGAAACACAAATCACATTTGAGATAATTTCCTGTGAAACCTTTTACATCTTCCTTGGTCTTATATTCAAAACTAATATATAAAAAACATTTAAAATCACATTCTGAACTTCCTTGTTGAACATCCCTCATATTAATATACTTCATTGCTCATCATAAAACATGTATAAAAATAAATATAAAAATATAAAATCTGTATGAAAAGTATATAAATATGTATACATATAAATAGACATAGAGGTATACATGTATAAACAATTTATTTATAATATATAAATAATTAAATAAGTATGTCAACGGAGTTCGCCTGTGTGAGTTTTCAAGAATGTCAGTCAATGGTATGATAAGTCGACCGAGTCCGTTTCAGTTAAATGATAGTAAACCCATATCCTTCTTTGGTTGACATTTGCTTAAGAAACAAAATTTGGTCAGCTAGGCAGATGGTTAACTGGTGTGAGATATCACATAATTCTCAGGGTCAGGAAATATGTCCTTTCCTGACATTGTGTGATGTTGGAGTTATTTATTTATTTATTTATTTTAGGTTATGTTTTGCATGCACTTATATACTTTCTCAGCACATGCATAGTATCATGTTGATATTTACAAAGTCAAGGTTTTCTGGTTGACATTGTGAACATCAATATTTGGGTGTTGTGATGAATTTTAGCACACACATCTATCTATCTATCTATCTATCTATCTATCTATCTATCTATCTATCTATCTATCTATCTATCTATCTATCTATCTATCTGTCTATCTATAGACACAGACACATACATGCACAACTACATAAATAAATAAACTACTTTGGTATTTCAACTGTTAATTCCAGTGGCCTGCAAAAACTTGCAGCACCCCTCACAACCAGTCTGGTGCCACTTTAAACAAGTAAAAAACTTCAGCACCAAGAAACAAATCACACTTTACTATGCTAGAACATTCACCTTTAAGGCTATCCTGGCACTTTATACGTTGATCAGGATTTTATGCCTCAATTGAGTTAGCTTCTGATAAACCTTTTATGGGTTCCTCGTATAAAAGAACATAAGCTTCTAATGTTTTCTTACATCTTGGAGTTGCATTAAATGTCCCCCCAACAGCATCTATTTGAACACCCCATACCAATGAAATTTTCAGTTAGGCTGTGAGGGAACAAAGTAATACAAGTGTGACAGTAATGTCCAAAGCTCACGTAGTTAATAATGAGCAACAATTTAGCATTGAATGTGACAAATACATTGACTAAATGGAAAACTAATCCCAGACATTATCATTTTAATGTAACATAAGACAGACAGTATAAATGTACTGCACATCCACCTCTTATTGACCCAAAATACAGTCACTACATTTGATCAATGTAGACAAGTAACTCAAAACAACAGACACATACATAATATCACTGCCACATTTTATATTTGAATTAAACACTTCTGTTGCTGTAGAATATATGCTTTCTTTTAAAGCCCATCTACTGATGAATGTTATTAGACATTCTTAAAATAGTCTTTATTCAGAGAAAAAAACAATCTTCTGTATAGTATTGATAGTCTAACTATTATCAGGCTAAATAGGCAACAAATGTCAATGGCAGCATAACATTTCATCTGTCTTAGTGAGTCTAGTTAGACTGCGCCCGTCATAAATTTGACAGTGTCTACTAAGAAACTATTAATTAGGCGAAAAATAATACCTGCTGCTTGTCTTCAAAAAGACATAAAAGAGAAAAAGCACAAATTTCTGATAGTTACATGAAAATATTTGGATTATCTGCTAAGAATTGGCACATGATTTTATAGTACTACTGCACATATTTTGTGATTACAAAAGCAATTGTCTACTTCCTATTTCTGTTGACCATAAAGAATGAACCTTAAAGAGTTCTCCTTTCTCTTGTCAAAGTGTAACTTTTTTGGACCCTTCCTATAATGTATGGGACAGAGCTCATGCCCTAACAGGCAAGTAAGGTGAGCTAATTTACATAATGCTGTAAATGACAGTGCTGGTGAGTGCTAAATTTAAAGCTTCCACCACCTACACCTCCTCATACCACCTCAGAAAGTACTCACAAGCCACACTAACTTTCCTTACCCCTAGAACTAAACTCCACAGCACTGCACATGCTCTGTCACACCAATTCTCATTATCCCTAGAACCAAACTCCACAGCACCGCACATGCTCTCTCCTCTCTTCCACTACTCTTTGGCAAACTTCCCATTGACATTAAGGAAAGCAACATTTACTCCAAATTCAGAATGCATCTAAAAAATAACTTTTTCATCCAAGCAAAATGCTCCTGCTTCTACACAAGAAATGTTATGTATTTCACTGAAGCTGAGCATGAAAGTGGTCAGTGTTGATCAGTGCACTACCCTGGTAAACAAATATAAATAAATACAAATAAAAATAAATAAATAAATAAATAAATGCATAAATCCCAAAATTTTTAAAGCACTGGCTTGTGAGCAGTTGAAAAAGTTGCACCTAAAAGATGTCAGCGAGATTCCTTGTCCTCTGTCTTTAGCTGACTTAACATGCTCTTCCATTTCCTGCTGCCAGAGAGTGATATGGGAACAGATTTTGATTCTGCCTTTTCTGGAACTTACTATGAAGATTACTTTCATGAAAGCAATCTAGAGGTAGGAGGTGAAATGGGTCAGCCCTCTTCAAAGATGAGTCTATCTTATAAAAATATTTTGCTTTGACTGTTGTTCATGTCTTCTTTAGTTTTGCTGGGAACTCTGACTTACTCATGCAACCTCTGACTCTTAAAATTCACAGAAAAAAATGTTATTTTCATGGGCAAGATACTGACTCAACATGGCTGCCAAACACATCTGCTTTTCATCCACAAAGGACTGTATGTTTATAGAAAAATGAACAGAAAACCAAGTGACAAAATATTATTTTTTCTGATGAGCTGTTACACCTCACCACTCATCTCTACTATCTTGCTTAAAAATTAAAATGTACTTTTATTTTTGGCAAAATATTCCTCCATTTTCTTGACTCTTTTAGGTGACAAGCACTGCTTACTGATCCTTACATGTTATCAAGATACATCTCACGCCAGTCTTTTATTTGTTTTTTCAGTCTTTATGGAAAATGCCGTTAAATTTCCAGTTGAATATTGTGGCATTCCCTCTGTGATTCCTGTGTTTCAGTGACCAGCAACAGTTTTTATTTTTTTATGTTTTTCTTTCTTTCTTATTTTTTTATAATGCTTGCAGCCTCCTCCAGTAGTTGTAGAGTTCGTTGTCTGAACCTTCCATCCTGTAGTCTAGAATGCAGGATATCTTAGTTTCGCAGGACAACTTAGTCTACCTAATTAAGGCTTAGCAGGTAGCAAAGCCTGCCTTACTCTGCATTTTTGAAAGGTCATTTACAGCTTTCACTTGTATTCTTACCCACTATACACCTCCATGCTTGATGCAGTTTTTTTTTTTATTAACCATTGTTTTGTTTTGTAAGAAAAAAAATGTCTAATTGCTTGCCAGGAAGGTACAAATCCCATGTCTTTTCACCCATCCTCTGGATGAAATTAGTATTTACTTCAAAAAAATTGGAATGTGCATGACTTCAGTCATCATTTTAATCATGGATTCCTTTAGTTCCCCATAGAAAATGCTTCATACAATCTCCTGTTACTCACATTTTTATGTCTGGATTAAATCTTTAGATGATACAGCTTTAATGCTTAAGTTGACCCTGCTAGAACTTAAAATTTTCCCACTCTGGTTCCTCTTTTTTTAAGATGACAACTCCGACATGTTTAGCTCCTGATCAAGCTCAGATAGCTTATTATCCAAGGGAGGTAGTCTTTCTTGCAGCTAGAGTGCAGTGCTGTGGTAGGCCTCTACTTATTTCATCATCAGAGAGCTCCTTTGAATGTCAGAATTGTTTCCTGTGGGAAGGCCTTTATGAAACTGAGCAATGAAGAAAAGTCACTCTGATCAGCCATCAATATTACCTGTTAACTTGCATTTTCCTTTTAATCAACTGCTTTACAAAGTTCATTCACCTACAGGGAGTAGCACACACTTAGCTGCTATCTTTATCATTGCTGGCTTATACCAAGAGTTATGTAACTGCTACTATGAGCACCTTGTACCCCATCTCAGACACAAAACAGTTAAGCAGTTAGGGTCAGATAAGCGAGGACATTCATCTACTGCAGATCTTTTGAATTAACTGGTTATTGAAGACTTCTTCTTAAATGACCTTTTTTTCATTTTTGAAAGTCTTTAGTTGCTGGCTCAGGTCAGAGGAATCAGATATGATTAAGATGTGAGTCTTTTGCATGTATATCCAATAATTAAGGATAATGAATATTTGTATGTGTTCCATTGTCATTATACTGCAGTCTTTGGAATATGTGACTGGACAATGTAGGAATTTCCTCTGAAACAAATTATTCAAACAGATAGGGCTTTAATAAATGCAAGATTATGGAAAACTAGGTAGATGAAAGAAAGAAATGTAGTCTATGATTGCTTGTCTGGAAAAATAGAAAGAAGTCTCAGTGTATACTTTATAATACATGGACAGAATGACAAGGAGATGGGTATAAGGAAACAAAAATGAGAAGCATTGTTGTGATTTCATAGTTTTAATGCTGAAGCACTGATGAGTGATAAAACATTGAAATATAGAACAAACAGGTGAACATTGCTTAAGGAAGGAGAAAGAATCAGATTAAAAGAAAAGAAGTTTGGATTTAACAGGGTTTGTTTTGTATCTCTTAATTACTGTAATACAGAGATGTATATTCTGCTTCCCACAGTCATGCCATACATATTCATTTGCTTTCAGGTTTGTGTAACTAAAGTTATTATCACATGTCACAGGAGCATCAATATAGTGTGCTATGTCTATGAAATAGTGGTCCAGATTTCAGATGCTCTGGTATCCATTGTAGAGGACCTCCACCTCCGCGCAGTGCTACCCTGAACCTACTACTCTATTCCACCCCTGAGTGTGACATCAGAGCAAGAGGCAGAGTGCTCATAACTAATGCCCAGACTATGCTGGATTCACCACTCAGTTGTAACACTATGTCACTGGCAGATAATAAAATTCACAAACATTCTATATTAGCATGGTCACCACCTACTGAACAGGCAAAAACTGCCAATAGTCCTGCCATACAACGGACTAATCGGTGCACCCATTCCAGTAAGTCAATGTGCATTGCTTCTCTTTCAAATTTAAGACGTGTAGTCCATGGAGTGCAGTGATTATGGTCTGATATCCAGAAAAAAGACAAGCTTATTAGGCACCTTTTTGACATTAGAAATGTGCCTGCTTTTGTTAAGCACCCCTAAATTTGGTTAAGATCATGTCTCATGTTAGGGATAAACAGAGGGCAATGTCAGTTGACAAAGAATAATAGCAGTGGGTAAACCAGCATTAAAAAGCTGCTAGAACTTAAAATTGCCAACACTTACAAACAAACAGTGTGGTGGAGCAAAGTATCTAATAGCTTCTAAAACTTTTTATTTTTCAGACAGGCAATTTGATTCTGCCTGTCTGATAGTGCTAAAGTGTTTACTGGTTTTCAAAGGCTTTCACAGCTAGGAAAACACTTCATAGTCTTACAAATTTTTTTTCTATAATTTATCATACGTGGAGTAGATAAACCCACATGCACTACAAAGAATTATGATCAGGCCTCCTCAATCAAAATCCTTTTCATGGGATGGATGCTAAGTTTCACATCTTGAGCTTCCCTCTCAAGGTGAATTTCTAGACATTTCTTGAAGAAATAATAACTCAATTATAATGGGAGACCTAATCAAAATTCTCCAACTATTAACAATAATCTTGAAGAAACACAAAATAATGTGTTAAATACAAAGGAGGTACAAGTGTATTTATGTGTTTATTTATGTATGTATGTATTAATTTATTTATTTATTTCAGCTCGATAACTGGGTAAGTGGACTGATTGACAGAACTTTTTTAGCAATGACTCAGTGACTCAGGCACCATAGAGCAAGACACAAACAGAAAATTATACACAGAGTAAAGAATACACAGAGCTGAATAGATCTAAACATAATACAGTAACAAAGCAGAGATAATATATTTAATAATAACCACAAATCCAAAAAAGAACAAATAAAAATCTACACTCTGGCACCTCAGCTAGAACAGCCTTCAAGGAGTAAAATCACTGATTAAAAAGTTCCACTATATACCCCAAATCACTTACACAAATTAAACAATAATCTAATTACCCTGTCAAATACACTGCAATTAAATAAGTATTTTCCGATGACATTCAGTCCTTGAAGGCTGTTCTAGCAGAGGCGCCAGAATGTGCTATTAAAGTTTAACTTTGGATTGTTTTATTTATTCATAGATAATATATTTATATGTTATTTACAATTATAAATGCAAGTGATATTATTTACAGTATATACAATTAAAATAGGCATTTAACCAGTGGTCATTTGTCAACGTTTTCTTTAGAAGTAAGATATGATTACATATATAAAGATGTTGCATTTTGAGATATTTTAAGATAATCCTATTGCTTTTGAAGACAGGTATTTCTGTTGAAAATGTTACACATGAAAAGCATGGGGCACTAAAAATCGTATTGGATAGATAGGGACAGGAAGAAACACGTACAATGTTTGTGCAGGGTTTCCGGCATTGTGCACTTTACATTTTTCAAGACTCCTGTTTTCATTCATACTTACTGTATCACTTATACTAACAACAAAAAGGCATATGCAGATTATCCACAGAGAGAAAACTGTAACTGGAGGACAGTCCATTAGTTTTGTTTTATAAAAATGAAGGCTAGCAAGTTTTATGTTTTGTTTGCTTCTGATAAGATGCAATGTAAAAACAATATTCTTTTGATCAGCATAATGGTCACATTTCACACCTCATGGGCTGCCATTTAAAACAAAATTGGTAATATAATTTAAATGCAAACTGGAAATTAAGGTAGAACATTATAAACAGTTTGGGGAAATATACTTCAGAAAAGCATTGGCTCTCAAAATGACTCAGAATACCTATCAAGCACTCACCAAAGCCACATTTCCTGACTGATACTCTAATTTCCTGACTTCTTTTTTTTTCAAATATAATTTTTATTGCATTTCACTTCTATTTAAATACAAGAAAAG
This sequence comes from Protopterus annectens, assembly GCF_019279795.1. Lineage (NCBI taxonomy): Eukaryota > Metazoa > Chordata > Ceratodontiformes > Protopteridae > Protopterus > Protopterus annectens. Next base: position 980,990,024 of record NC_056729.1, read on the forward strand.
AATGACACAGAAAATATACATACAAGCTACTTGGAATATCAAGTTTCACTTCTGACATGTGGCAACCCTGTATGTTAATGATCTCATTACCTATTCACGGCATGATCTGATGGTAGGCCATCCTGATATATTGTTCCTAGTGGTTTCTAAACATGGTTAACCACACAGCTTCACCTATGTTGTTGACTGCATTACTACAAGTATCACAGAAAAACTCTCTCATGACTGTAGTAGTAGTAAGACTAGGATGCTGTGGTTCTCTGTATGTACAGAGTATTAAATCACATTTACAGTATATATATATATATATATATATATATATATATATATATAAATATATATATATATGTATATATATATATATATATATATATATATGGATTCACTTTAAATCATCGATTCTGATCATCGAGACCAGAACATCGATGTTCAGAACATTGAAGGTTCAAAATGAACCATAAATACAACAAAAAAATCACAAACACTATGTGCCCCCCACCCCCCACCCCTATTTTAATATTCCAACTCCGAGATCGCACTACAGTGGGGTAAGGGAAATCTCCCATTTACCGCTATATGCGGTAGCGCTAAACAGGAGATTTCCCGTACCCTAGCTGCAATGCCAACACTCAGATGACACACACACACACAACATGCAGGGCACCTTGCTGCCCTGCATACACACCCAACATTTCACAGTCTCACTTACCTGGCACTTCCACTTTAAACCTTCGATGTTCTGCACATCGATGTTCTCGTCTCGATGATCAGAACGTCGATGTTCTGAAAATGTGATTATTTAAAGTTAACCCATATATATATATATATATATATATATATATATATATATATATATATCTAAGAAAAACCTCTAGCTTGCACACAATTGGAAATGCACGTGGCCATCTCTGAGTGTGACATTGCTGTAACTTTAATGAATTGCATAGTGACCCACTGGCTTCAGTGAACTATGTCATTGCATCATACATATAGATTGGCTAACTACTCCAATATATTCTTTGTTTTGATGTCTGACAAGTTGCTACTGGCTTTAGGAATACTGAGCACACTGTTTGTGGAAATGCAGATGTTTTATAATGAACCAGGAGTGGCATAAGAGCTTGGGTAGTAACATGCCCCTTATATTTTATTACTTTAATGAAATGTATGAAAAGTCTTTGAGAAGCTGAGATTAGAATAACATTTAATGCTCTGTGTAAGCGCCAGTTTTATGCAAATTCAGGTGATCTCTTTGGGCCATACATATTGAACAAATAGAAAGCATTCATCATGAATCATACAAGCAGGCATCTTTAAAGTTGCATGTTATTCAATAAGAGTGTATATGTCTTGCTGTTATTCAAGACACCTGCGAAAACAAGTTCTGCGTTTTAAGTCAGTCAGTTTTTCGTAAGTACAGTTACATATTATCATAAACTGATGCCATACTTCTCAGCAACAACATTTAGAAAAATAAGACAGGCTGAATCAATGAATCAAGGTAATTATTATTGTTGTTTTCAACAAAGTCTTGCTACATTACCCGAAAGGAATTGAGAAGCTGCTGAGAGAGACTTTCCAAAAATGATGACTGAGAAGAATGTAATCACCCTATCCTAATGACCTAAATGCTGGGAATAGCAGAAGCAGGGCTAGAAGGATGTGTTTTAATATGAAACATGCCACGTGTAACAAATGAAGGTCTATCAAATGAAAAGCATATAATGGAACTTTGTTATTTCATAGCTCACATGATATGTCTTACATAGTGGTTCAAGCAATAGCAAGTAATAATGTACAGAGGGCAGGGATATTTGTCTATATACTATGTTTCAATAAATAAAATAAAAACAAATAGTAAAAGCAGTATTTCTCTAAACTTTTAAATCAATTTTACATTTTATTGACTTAAAATATTGAGAAAAATATAGTTTTTAATTCTGCCAAGGTAAAAAAAGGAAAGTAGATTGTAATGAATATGCACGTTTTAAAATGCTGAAAACTAGACTCCTGGAAGACCCACTCTTAAGAATACAAATAAATTAAGAAGACATTTAGTTGTTTTGGAAAACTAACATGTTTACGCATAAATATAGAAATCTGTGTTTTTTGTTGGAAATAATCTTCCCACTTTACTTTGGAAAGTGTTCCTACTTGCTGGCCAGTTCTTTAAATTCCTTAATGTTAATAAGAACTGCAAGCCATTCGTCTCTTTTCAGTATAACCCTCTTTCACTACATCCAGTAACTCTCTAAGGTGAAGTGATTTGAAAAAAAGTTAAAAAAAAAGGATGATAAGTCAGACCCTGTTAGCCTCAGAAAGACTAAACAGTCACAATAGGGAATGTCATTGTTTTGATAGTCCTTATGAGGTTTTATGTACTCAGCTGCTGTTCAGCCATGGTTTAACTGCATAGGGACCCTGATCATCCTGAATTCCAGTTCCACTTCACTTCCATCCCTTTATACATTCTCTGCTTCATGCCACACAAGTATAGGGAAAACATACTCACTCATTTATACTGTAAGCTGTTAATGTGCCATTCGAAGGAATGTTGGTGGTTTTTTGCTGTTGAGCTCACACAGCTCACTGGTGAGCAAGTCTGAAACTATCTGCCTTTAAAAAAAAAAGTTGCTTGCATAACGTTTTAAAGTGCTTTTCCTGTAGAGTCTTGGGTGCCTCTAAAGTGGCTGTTAGATCACACTTGATAGTGTCTTACTAAATGATAGGGGTAGAAATCCTGATATGCCATAGCTTAAAAAACTAAAATAAACAGATATGCCTGTAACAAAGGTAATAAAATTATTCCAAAAGTGTTCAGTTTTCAATTTTTAGTGCTTATATAAATTTCTTTATTGAATAATATACAATTCTGCAAATACTTAACTTTCTATTTCCCATCAATGGCAAACATTTATTCCTTTTTTGCAACAATATTTTATTTTTAAGAAATGAAATGCAGGGACACTAATTAATTGCTTCACAAATGGTGAACACGTTCAATTTCAAGTGGGCCCACATTACATAATATTATTCATGAAGTTCAGTAATATCTCACACCATCCTGTGTTTAATACAGCACACATTTTATTTTTTGGAGAATATATATTTTACACACACTTATAGATACTCAAGACTGCCTTTGTGGACTTCCTCTCAGTCTATTACATACAGATGACAAATGAAATGTGGCATTCAGTCCTGTCTCTAACCACATTTATAGCCAACCAAAACTGTTATCTGCTTACATATGAATGCATTGTTTAATAATGTGTACATATCCTGTGTGACAATTTTTAGCTATGCAATCCCATGAAGTAATCAAAGCTGTATGTATTTATTTTATAATTTGTTAGCCATGCAAGTATACCAATCATACATATGTCACATGCAACTCCTAAGCATAGAGTTACTATAATCAGGGAGACTCTTGATCTCCCTTTATTGAAACTGGCCATTAAGGTTTCCAGTTGTTTCTTTCACATTTGGCCAGACAACTGGCATTAGCCAGGATTTCTGTTTCTTTAACTGACCTTTGGCAGGAGGGTGCATAATGAAGTCTTCCTCGTTTGACATTTTTAGCATGACCTAAAATAGAATATGGAAAGAAAGGAACAGGAAGGAAGGGCAGTTCATTACCTTAACTTATTTTATTCCTAATAAAGAAAATGCATGTGAATACAGGAAGGTATCTGTAGCTTTTTAAGTGGCTGTGAAAGTTAATTAGTATTCCTATACCAGCAAACTAGCTTCAAGAGTCATCTAAGACTTTGACCTTACTAGGTATTAGGATTGATGATGAATAACATTGCTATAGGCTTCCAGAGGATACATTACAGGTACTGTAGCAGAAGCTAGCATCACTGCAAAGAAGAAAGAAAACCAGTTTAAGCAAAGACAGGTCTTTAAACCAGTTTAAGCAAAGACAGGTCTTTAAACCAGTTTAAGCAGAGACATGTCTTTAAACCAGTTTAAGCAAAGACAGGTCTTTAAACCAGTTTAAGTAAAGACATGTCTTTAAACCAGTTTAAGCAAAGACAGGTCTTTACCAAGACTCTTCAGTTTACTGCACACAGGGCAACACCACCAGGGTGTGTCTTTACCAGACCCACTTCTCACTTGATATGCTGCTAAAATCTAAGCACAACAGGCAGGGACTAGTTAATAACACACTGAGGAAGGATTTAGAGGTTTGGAGGATTTTTGTGTAAATTTAGTAGTATTCCATTTTTGCAAGAAGAATGGTTGTTGATAAAGATTAACAGATCCACACCAAAGCTTGTTGGATTATATAGTTGGGGCGGACAGGAGGTAAAAGTGATTTGTGTTGGTTAGGCCAGAGGCATGGGTACAATCAGAAGGCATATGCAGCATCACTATACTGGAAGTGTTTCCAATATGCATAGCACTAATAGCTTGGGATTTGGCATAGCAAGCAAGAAGGTATATTTTCACTCAAATAATCAGATGGAGGTGACAGCTCTAGTTATCACTTACTACAAAATATGACAGAGAACATATCCGTGTTTGTGAGCTAGTCCTGTTTTATTTATTTATTTATTTATTTGCTTATTTTTATATATTTCTTTACTCAGGCTGCACTGGCAAATGGTCTTTTGAGATCAGTGAACCACCCCAGAGAATGAGGAAGCTACTACATGATAGAGCAAACATAAAAAAAGAAGTAATCACTGATCAGTAGTATGGCAATAAAATATGTCCACACATACAATCCACTAAGGCCAGCTACAACAAGTTGAATCTGTGAATCTTAAGGCAATGCAAACACCTGCCCCGAGTACACAGACAACCCTCAACTCCCCCCAAGAAATACGAATATATGTGAGAGATGCAACCATTTATCCAAACTGGAGGCTGAGCTCCCTCAACTCAGTACTCCCAAAACTAGTCAGGAGGAGAAGGTAACCACACACACCACAAACCCAGTCCCACATAGACCTATGACAACTGCAAACCAAAGACATAAACACAGAAAAACATTCCCGGAGGCACGAATTACAAACACACCACACCAACAGAGTCCTCCAAAGCAGACACCCAATCAAACAACCTCCAAACATAGCACATGCAACACATAGTACACAAAGCTGGTGTGCCAAACAGTCACAGGCCAGAAGGAGAAACAACATGCCTGATACAGTTGTAATAGGTGACTCCATAGTGAGACACGCTGATGTCCCGCACACCAGACTGAACAAGGGAAAGGGTACAGTAAGCTGCCTGTAGGCTGCTACAATACGCCACATAACACAAGTATGCAGGTCACCCCAAAGCAAGTAGAAATATGATGCAGTCATAGTCCATGCTGGTGTGAATGACCTGAGATGTACCTCCCCGGACTACATGAAAAGAGACATAGATGAGCTCTCCGATTATGTAGTCCAGGCCTTTATGACACTGACCGTTTGCAACATCCTACCCTCACCAAGAATGATGCCACAGTACAAACACAGAATGATCAGTTATAACAAGTGGCACAATTACTGGTGTCATTCCAAGGGGATCCAATGTCTGTCTGCTTGGGATGTCATGCCTGACAAGCCACGCAGCTGTTCCAGGGATGGCTTGCACCTGTTACCCCTGGGCGTCTGGATATTGGATAAGGCTTTTGCCACCTCCATAGAGCCTTTCATAGGCAAGGCTGAAAAGACTAACCCATCACCCTAGAAAACATAAGTGGAAAGAAACATAAGGGTAATGCTGACCAATGCCAGATGTGTAAACCTCAATATGCATGCTCCCGAGGCCCTCCCAGTATGGAGAACATCGATGTCTGTGCAGTGACAGAAACCTGCTGCAAGCCTCCTGACAGCACACCAGCACTACCAGGTTATACCACATATCATGCGTTATGGCCCCAAAACCTGGAACAAAACATAAAAGGAGGGTGAGTATCCATATTCAGCACAGACACCCATACGTCCAGGTAACTGACAATGCACAAGGCATTGGAGTTCACCCATGTGCAACTAACCGTAGGCAAGACTGCTGTACAGTCTGTAGCATGCTACAGACCACACTCTCACACACAGGAACCCCACCCAGCCATCCTGAAGACACTGGACAGTATGAATGTCCCACCAAATACCAAACAAGGTACTCACAAATTACCACATTGGTGGTAAACCATTATGTATGGTAGGAGTAATCAGGGACCTAGGGACACAAGTGGACAGTAACCTGTTATGTGACACTCACATTGCCAATGTGGCTAGGAAGACTGTCTATATTGGACACCGTATCATGAAAGGATTCACATCTATGTCAACAGAGGTCATTGTGCCCCTATACTGTTCTCTTATCAGACCCATAATCTAGTACAATGCCTCATTTGGGATGTACCTGACCTGACACCTGCAGCAGTTAGAAAGACCTCAAAGGTACCTCACCAAGAGGATAAAGAGTCTCAAATATATGTCATATGCTGCCTGGCTGTAGACACCCCAGCTGAATGCAGTCACATACTGCCTACACAGAGGCATTGTATGTCTGTTGTACAAGGCCATGTCCAACACAGGAGTAATGGACATGCTCCACCCCAGAAAACTCAAAGCCATCGGAGCTGTGAGAGTGAGAGATGTCAACCTCAACACATAATGAAATAGGATGTGATGGAGGGACAGATACATAACCCAGAGGCTCCCCACACCCTGGAACAGAATCCCACTCCATGTTAGGCAGAGCCCCTCACTGACACTCTTCAACAGGAATCTTGCCAAGTGGATGGATGATCATAGATTTACACTGGGGGTCTTCACTGTGTCATGTCCAGACAGAGGCACAGCAAAGCAAATCATAAATGGCCATAATATTCACATAGCAAGGGGTGACGAAAGCCACACACACTCTGGCTAGGCTTACAAATGCCCTAGGGTGGATAGCCTAGTATGAACCTATGAACCTATGAAGATACAAATTGTACAGGACACTAAGGATAATCCCAAGGCTTCCTCAATTGATGGTAGGAACCGTGTTGGGAATTCACAGATATGCTCTGAATCACACAAATATTACAAACAACATACCAAACACACACACATATTGCCAACATACATCCTGACAGGTGCAGTGCAACCCACCCAGAATGCAAAATATCTATCCCAGCAGACTGCTGGTCCCCTGACATTGCAGATGCTGAGGTAACAGCCAGCATCTACAAAGCAAAACACACAGCAGCAATGGTATGAGATGGTGTCCTGGGCTGAGCCCAACATGGACTCCAAGAAGAATGGAATGCCAAATCACACTACTGCTCAATGTCAGCCTTACCACAGGATATGTACACAAAGAGCAGTGTACAACAACAGTGGTCATTCTCAACAAAGGTGTTGCCTGAATGGATACTGAAAACTACCACCCCAGAATCCTGAGAAGCTTGGTCTGCACAGCTATGGAAAGGATCAGCATGTACTGCAGACATAAAGATATTGGGGACTACTGACACCGGACCCTACCCAGTGTGGCTTTCTTAAGTGCAGATCCTGCCCCTAAACATGTTTGACTCATTTGAAACAGTCATTAAGGTCATTGATGAGGGCAATGTGGTCCACACAGCGTAGCTGGACCTTGCAAAGGCTTCCATACAATACCCTATGTGTTCATTATAGATATGCTCACCAGCTTAAATATAAACCCCTATGTCAGTAGAGGGGTTGCAAACCAGACCAAGGACAGAATTGACATGGTCAGACATGCTGCAGCCATGTCAGACTACAAACCAGATATAGCTGGCATCCCACAAGGCTTGGTCCTGTGACCTCCCTCGTTTGGTAGATATGTCCCATAGGTACAGGCCAACATGGAAGGACTGTGTCTGAACATGTTTGCAGAGGACTACAAACTGCCCACCATATCTGACCCTCCAGCTGACACAAGCATCCCACAAAAGGGCCACATAGAAACAGACAACTGGTGCCATAGCCATGTCAGCAAGCTAATTGCAGAAAAGTTTATAGTCAACCCCAGTGGATATACAGTAAGTGCCCACCAATTACCACATAGGTGTTAACCCATTACATACTTAACATGTAATGAGAGACCTGGGGACACAAGGTGATAGATATCCTGCATTGGACAAACATGTGGCTGTACTGTTTACAGAAACATACCATATACCCACCTAATCATGAAGGTTGTCAGATCTAGATAAGGGGAGGTCATTGTGGCTCTGCAGTCATCCTTCATCAGCATTACAATTGACTACAATAGCCCCTGTGGGATGTACCTCAGCAGACACCTCCATCAACTGTAAAGTCCCCAACAGTACCTCACCAGGAGTATCAAAGAGCTTGAACAGATGCCATGTGTTGCCTGATTAAACAAACTGCAGCTACACACACTGCCATACTGCCCACCCAGAGGCAAGCTGTGCCTGATGTATAAAGCCATGTCCAAGCTGGAATCAATAAACATACTGCACCTTGTACAATCTGAATGGCAGTGAGCTATGCACATGAGAGACCTGAACCCCCGCACTGACATACATAGGACAAGCTGTACTGCATGATCCATAACACAGAAGCCACTCCCACTCATGAGTAAATTCCCAGTACAGGTTATCCACAGAGTCACTCATCGATTCTCCTCAAGAGGAATCTTGATGAGTGGATGGGAGATGGTAGGTTTACCCTGGGTATCACTGTTATGTCACAGGTAGACGGAGGCACAGTATACTAACCATGACATATGTCATGGCAAACTCCACTTACAATGTGTGTCGAAGGACAAACACACTCTCCGAATAGCATTAGAAATGGCCTAAGGCACATCACTAGTGTTTGCAAATGTACACCTATGTTGTGGAATACACTACCAATGTTGGACAAGCCTGGTTTAAGTAGTTCATATCTGAACATAATGCAACATGGTCAGATGTGCACAACTGGCCCCTAACCAGGCTGTTGTGCTCACTATGGAACTGTAAAGCATTGATAGGACTAAAGCCCAGGATACTGTCCACCACAGTGAAAGTACTGAACCAGTACACTATATGGTACTACAGTGTTAGGTCAGTATGAAAGGATGTTGACAACTGTATGCAAAGTATCCCATGCAAACCCTGCAGGCACAGTATAATCCCTGTTGTGTTCACACACAAAGCAGTTGGACAGTAACTACACAACATGACACACACACACACACACAACCATAAACGGGAGATATTTGTTGAAGTGCACACTCATCCACAAATGTGGTGGGCTGCAGAGTTCAACATATGGAAAGCTCACACTGGGCATGCTCGCACACTTTGATAAATGAGACATATGTCAGACAACATGCCATGGGAAGGCTGAACTGGGCATGCTCACACACTTAGGCCAAATCTCAGTTTAGCAGTTGGCCACACATATCTGGTATTTGTACGTGTTATTCCATGAACCAACCACATTACAGCAATCTGCCCAGTGCACACAGTTAAATGACTACAGAGACATACGTGATATAGTGGATCCCTCCCATATGCAAACATCTTCCACAGATACACAAGTTGTTCATACAAACAGGGAATGCTATGGCAATAAAGTCCTGCAAACAGTCTATCAGCAACAAATAATGTGCATATGACAATTAAACATATGGGTGTAGAGGTCAACACTAGGCTGTTTGCCCTAGGAAATGACAGCTTAGCCAGAGTGTGCTTGGCGTCTGCCTCCCCAGTACAGTAGGCTACTGTGCCACTGTAAAGTAGGTCACATAAGGCACCGTGTGAGGCTAGTGTGCTGTGCCTCTGTCAAGCAGGAACACAGTGGAGATCCCAGGGTTTGAATTTGCTAAGCCACAGCCATGTTGTTGGTGTGTGCTGGAAGAGGGTTGCTGAGGACCTCTAACAGTAAGTGGGCGTCAATAACAGACTGAGGGGAGCCTTATCTGCAGTGTCTGGACAATTTCACTGTCAACACTTTGTCGTGATGATTATGAGGGATTGAAGTGTCATGCCGGTACTGTTCAGAGATGTCCTCCCTCTGTGGGCTACTGCTCTACAATGTATTAGCTCACTCTGTCTGTTGGACAGCTCATATATGGCTGGTATACATCTGACAGGTGTCCTGTTGTGGAGCAGTCATGGGTATATTTGGGATAGCATGATCAATGCAAACCTTCCACATGCTCATAGAATGCAATTGTCAAGGATTATGCAGAGTGGCCTGTATACTCCCCCAGCATGGCTCCTTTGAAGTCTTCAACCCCAGTCTTCACAAGTGTAAAGTCTGCTTTTGATAAATACAGTTTGTTTGCAGTGACAACCTTGCCTGGGGGTGGGGATGGGATATGGATGGCCAGGGAAAGGTGGGTATAGTCAGATATCAACAATGGTGGTCTACCTCTGGTGTGGAACAGTGAGTACCCATGCTGTAGATGGTCAGGTGCAATATGTATTCCCCCTTATGGCTGTGGTGAGTGGTTCTGCCATAGCACATGGACTCACAAATTGTAGTGGCTGTAGGGTAATGTTGTAGAGGTCTGAGTAGTTCCCACACACAATATGCCAATACCTGACGTTAACAACTGGAATGGTGTATGTGAACACCTGCATATCTTGGCACTGTTCCCAGGGAAGCAAAGTGTGTGTCCTGGATGTGGGAGGGGTGGTCAGGACTGGTTGTGTTGTGTGATATAGGTCCTGTGGTCACGAAGCATGGTATAAAACATATCCTGCCAGTGCAATGTGCATATCTGACCCTGACGTAGGTGGCTGCAAATGCATATATATGCTATCCCCCACCTGACAGGTAGTACTAGATGTACATACCTCTGTAGAAATAATGATGTCAGCACCCTATAAATACTGCAGGTGCAGATCAGATGCCCAGTAATTCAGTTAGCACGCTCTGCTAATGTGTCTCCCTCAAGTGTCATAATATAGTTAAGTAGGGGTTTGAATCCTGCAAATACTCAGTGTGTGTGGGTGGATGAGTGGGGTTGGTGTGTTTGAAAGTCTGTGTGAGGGAAATGTCCCTTTTGGCAACTAGGAGAACACACTACAGGATGCACATTCCCCTTTCTAAACACTGATGATGTCAGCACCCTATAAGTACAGCAGGAGAAGAGAAACCTTCCAGTAATGCAAATAGCGAGCTCCACTAATGCGTCAGTCTCGAGTGTCATAACATAGTCAGGTAGGGGCTTGAATCCTGCACATGCTCAGTGTGTGTGGAGGGGGTTAGTGTGTGTGCAAGTCTGTTTGAAAGAAATATCCCTTTTGGCAACTAGGAGAACACACTACAGGATGCACATTCCCATTTCTAAACACTGATGATGTCAGCACCCTATAAGTACAGCAGGAAAAGGGAAACCTCCCAGTAATGCGAATAGTGCGCTCTGCTAATGCATCCATCTCGAGTGTCATAACATAGTCAGGTAGGGGTTTGAATCCTGCAAATGCTCAGTGTGTGTGGAGGGGGTTAGTGTGTGTGCAAGTCTGTATGAAAGCAATATCCCATTTGGCAACTAGGAGAACACACTACAGGATGCACATTCCCCTTTCTAAACACTGATGATGTCAGCACCCTATAAGTACAGCAAGAAAAGGGAAACCTCCCAATAATGCGAATAGCATACTCTGCTAATGCGTCCGTCTTGAGTGTTTTAACATAGTTAGGTAGGGGTTTAAATCCTACAAATAGCAAGTGTGTGTGGGGGAGGGTGAAAGTAGTGTGTGTGCAATTACATGTGTGAGAGAACTGACCCTTTTGCCAACCAGTACTACACACCAGCTGCTGCATATTCCAATCTCTACACAGAGATGATGTCAGCACCCTACAAGTACAGCAGAAGAGGGCAAATCTCCCAGTAATGCAAATAGCATGCTCTGCTACTGCGTCTCTCACTACTGTCATAGCACAGTTAGTTATGGCATTGGATTCCAGACATGCCACGTGTGTTTTTGTCACACAGAATGCCCATGTGTGTGGGTTGTTGTTCACAATAATGCATGACATCGATTAAACCAGTAATGGCAATGGACACAGATGATGTATGTGTGTGCCAAATACACATATGTACCTGTGACCTTCAATAGTTACCATGTCTGACCCCTGCCACATGTGAATACATGGTATTTGCACTGGATAACATTATGACTGTGGTCTTCTGTGCGGGTGCTGCATGTGGTATGTGTATATACAGTGTGATATGTAGATGGTATCAACCTAGCAGCGAGGGATACACATCTGGTCTGGGGCATATAGTCTACATGTTGTTGATGAAAAGGTGCTGCATGTTTTCACCTGTTGTGGGAGTGGTAACAAGTTGTTCCATAGCAATGCAGTGACTACATGCTAGGAACCTTTCAGCTAGGGTGTTGTAGCTACAGTAATTCATCAGCATTCAGTAATACGTCAGCATTCCTGGTGAGGGTATGATGCCAACCAAGGTCAGGGTCATACCAGCCTGTGCCACATGCTCAGAGAGTCCTTCCATGTTCCCTATCATGTAGTCCAGGTAGGTACATCACAGGTCAGCCATAGTGGCATGGACAATGACTGAGTCATATGTGTCCATGCCTCTGACTGACCTGTATGCTTGTGTTATGTGGTGGACCATAGTGCCCCACGGGCATATCACTGTGACCTTCACCTTGTCCAGCCTGGTGAGCATGACCTCACTGTACCGGACAATAAAGGTACCTAACACAACTGTAGCAGGTGTGTTGTCTGGCCGTACAGGCTGTGACTGTTTGGCACACAGGATTTGTGTGCTATGTGTTATGTGTGATGTGTTCTGGCATAATGTATGCCTGTATGTCAGCTGTAGAGGTGTCTGCCACACAGGCAGCATGCTATTCTTAGGCTCCACGAATGGCCCAGTGTGTTCACGTGCTTGTATTGCTGTCAGTGTAGGTCTACATCAGACTGGTATTGTAGTCACTGTAGTATTTCATGCCACCTGACAGGTTATGCCAGTACTGGGTTCAGAGTGCTTGGTCCCCAGTTTGGCTATGTGGTTCCATCTCATACATGTGTTGTACATCCATGTGTAGGGGAGAGGGTTGACTGTGTACATGTGGCAGCTGTGACATTGCCACATGACCCACATATTCCACAACTGTACCATAGAGGTGACTGACAACTGACCTTTGCACATGCTACCATAGTATTGTGATTGCCATGGTGATTAACAGCACATAGGGCCAATGGGGAACAAGGTACATAGGTTCATAGGTTCATACTAGGCTATCTGCCCTAGGGCATTTATAAACCTAGCCAGAATGTGTTTGGCTGTCCATCCATTGTAAATTTATCTTGTCATGCCATTTTCTGTGGTTAGTATACTGTGCCTCTGTAACAGTGACACAGAAGTGATACCCAGGGTAAACCTACGATGTCCCATCCACTCATCAAGATTCCTCTTGAAGAGAGTCAATGAGGACTCTGCCTAACCTGGACTGGGATTTTATTCCAGAGTGAAGGGAGCCTCTGGGTTATGAATCTGTCCCTCCAGCATGTCCTATTTATTTCAGTGCTGAGGTTCAAGTCTCGAGCGTGTAGCTCGATGGGATTTGGATATTCTGAGGTGCAGCATGCCCATTAATTCCGGGTTTGACATGGCTTTATACATCAGGCACAGATCGCCTCTGAACAGGCGGTATGCCACTGAGTAGAGCTGGAGTTTCTTTAACCGGGCAGCATATGGCATCTGTTTGAGCACTTTGATCCTCTTGGTGAGGTACTTTTGGGGTCTTTCCAGTTGCTGCAGGTGTCTGGTAATGTACATCCCAACAGGGGCATTGTACTCAATTATGGGCCTGACGAGGGATGAGTAAAGAGGCACGATGTCCTCCCCTGATCTAGATGTGAATCCCTTCATGATGAGGTGGGCTATATAAAATGTTTTTCTAACCACTTTGGCCACGTGGTTGTCAAATGAGAGATTGCTATCAACTTGGGTCCCCAGGTCCCTAATTACTTCTTCTGTACTTAATGGATTACCACCTATGTGGTACTTTGTGGGCACTTTGTTTTAGCCAAAGGGGATGACTATACACTTTTTGGCATTCAGCTTGAGGCCATGGCTCTGGCACAAGTTGTCTGTTTCTATGAGGCCCTTTTGGAGGATGCTTGTGTTGGCTGGAGAGTCGATTATGGCAGCCAGTTTGCAGTCATCTGCGAATTTGGTCAGCCACAGTCCTTCCGTGTTGGCCTGTACCTCCGATAAATATATACCGAACAAGAGAGGTCCCAGGACTGAGCCTTGTGGGACACCACTTGTAACTGGTTTGGAGTCTGGCATGGCTCCAGCAATTCTAACCATGTGGGTTCTGTCCTTGAGCCAGTGTGCAATCCATCTAGTGACATAGGGGTTTATATTTAAGCTGGTGAGCTTCTCTAGAATGCCCGAGTGAGGTATTGTATCGAAGGCTTTTGCGAGGTCCAGGTAGGCTGTGTGGACCACCTTCCCCTCGTCAATGGCCTTGGTGACTGTTTCAAAGAAATCAACCAGGTTTGAGAGGCAGGATCTGCCCTTAACAAAGCCAAACTGGGTATGATCCAGTGTCTATAGGTCCCCAATATCTTTATTTATGAGGTCCATGATGATCCTTTCCATAGATTTGCAGACCAAGCTAGTCAGGCTTATGGGGCAATAGTGTCCAGGATCTGTTGAGGCACCACCTTTCTGTAGAGGGACCACTGTTGCTGCACGCCACTCTTTGGCCACATATCCTGTAGTAAGGCTGGGATTGAACAGTAGTTTTATGTTTGGGTGTAGCTCTTCTTGGAGTTCATGTAGGACACAGCCCGGGACACTGTCTGGTCCCATTGATGCAGTGTTTATTGCGTTGGAGAGGGCGACTCTTACCTGAGCATCTGAGATGTCAGGGGGGCAGCACTCTGCTGGGATAAATATTTGCCCTTTCGGTGTGGAGGGGGGGGGGGTTGCACTGAACCTGTCAGCTAGGATGTTGGCAATGTCTGTGGGTTTGGTGTTTCTATTGACATTTTGGACTACCTCTGAGCATATCTGGGAATTACCACCCAGGTTCCTAACATAACTAAAGAAAGCCTTGTGATGATGCTTAGTGTCCTGTGCAATTTTCTCTCGAAGCTGGCCTTAGACAATGTTATGTATGCCCGTAGTTTTTTGCTAATACTGATCAGTGATGCCTTCCCTTTTTGGGATTTTGCTGTATCATTTAGTAGCTTCCTCCTTCTATTGTATAGTTTGTTTATGGCTGGGGTCCACCAGACAGGACGTCTGCCTTTGGAGGATTGGGTCTTGGTTTTATTCGGGATCGCTTGATCCATACATTCCTGAAGGTGTCCATAGAATGCGTTTATAGAGGAGTCTGCGGTCTGGTCCGTATTTTCCACAGGCCCAGGGGCTTTGAAGCTTTCCACCTCAGTTTTGAGGAGTGTGAATTTGCTTTAGAGGAGTTGTTCACTGTGGTTTTCTGGGCAGGGGGTGGGGTCGGGATGTGAATATCCAGTGAGATTAGTTTATGGTCTGATCTTACCAGTGAGGGATACACTTCTGGTCTGGAGCATAGAGTCCCCATGTTGGTGATGATCAGGTCCAGTATGTTTTCCCTTCTTGTGGGAGTGGTAACAAGTTGTTCCATAGCATTTGAGTTCATATATTCTAGGAATCTTTGGGCTAGGGTGTTGGAGCTAGAGTCATGCTCCCAGTCTATGTTTGGGTAGTTGAAGTCGCCCAATATAATGGTGTTTGGAGAGACCTTCATATTTTCCACTGTTCTCAGGAAGGCTGAGTGCGGTTCTTGGGTTTGGGAGGGTGGTCTGTAGCAGGCTATAACCTGGAAGGCAGTTTTACCCATTGTTAGTTGCACATGGATAGTCTCTGATGCTTGGTGCTTTGCCACCAACCTGGAGGTGTGGGTATCTTTGATGAATATCAATATTCCCCCTCCTTTTGTGGTTCGGTCCAAGTTTTGGGGCTGAAAAGCATGGTATGAGATATAACCTGGTAGTGCTGGGGTGCTCTCAGTAGCCCTGAACCAGGTATCTGTTACTGCACAGATATCGATGTTCTCCATGCTAAGGAGAGTTTCGAGTGCATGCATCTTGAGGTTTAGACTTTTGGCGTTGAATAGCATTACTCTTAGTTTCTTATCCCTTGTGATACCTATGAAGGTGGGTTTGTCATTTGAGCCTTGCCTAACAAAGGCAATATGGGGGCAGCAAGAGCCTTTGCCAATATCCAAAAGCCCAGGGCTGACAGGTGCAAGCCATCCCTAGTGAAGCAGGTGGTTCAACAGAAGATGAGTATGTGAGGGTGTAGTGCCTGTGATTAGTTAGCAGTGGCATATATGACTGCTCACGTGGACAAATGCCAGGTAAGTCATATGCAATGTGTCACAGGCAATGTACATGTGAACAGGACAAACAGTGATGTTCTGTCAATTGAGACATGGACATACATATAGTAAGCTATGCAGATGTCACTAGGAATCCATAGAAGGTCTGTAACTATGCATTGCAGGTGGGATCAGTATTCCAGGGTAATTGCAAGCAAACATGCATGCAAACAAAGCTACAGTAAGCAGGGCTGCATGTAGTCCATTGTACAACAAACAAGCTGTACCACTTCCAGTAGGTAACACTGCAAATATGCAGGCACTATGCACATGTACATGGAAATACACAGGTCAGATGGCTAGGGTCCAGTCTCAGCACACACAAGTGTACAGACCATGTACCGTCAGGATGTACAATAACTGGATGGAAACCCATGTGCTCATACCTGCAGTAATACACGTGTCATATAACAGATACTGAGCCTTCACTCAGTGGTTCCATACTTAGTAGGATGTATGCTACCTGGCCTGCCACCACAGAATCCCTGACATGTATGGGGACTCTCCCTCCTGTGACAGTTAGTTTTGTGTGTTGGGGCTGTCTAGCATGGTATGAGATGTGAGCTTGCAGTGCTAGGGTGCTCCTGTGTGTCCTGTACCAGTCGTGTAGTACTGCACACATATCAACATCCTCAAACATCCGCATTGCAGAGTCCAGTGTGGGCAACATGCCACTTGCAGTTTACATGTCCATCATTGCGTATTAATACTTTCATTACCTTATCCCCTGTGCTACCTATGTATGTAGCCTTCTGTTGACATCCTTACCACCAGTATGGCAACATGTGCAGATGATACACTATGGTATTACCATGGGTGTAGACAACAGTACATGACAATCATACCCTTACTGCATCAGGCATGCTGTGATATACCCACAATTATTTCAGCACACAGTACTGTTAACAACATGATACTATTACTACACGTCTATGTAGTCACCCTGTGCATCAGCAACATGTTAACCTGTACCTGCACTGATGTTACAGATTGCAGGAGGTGGCACAGTTTCATCATATGCACAGGGTGTGAACTTGGTATGCCTGAGTCAGCCACCGATACCACCAATTGACATGTATGTGTATGTGTGTTGGTGAGGGACAGCAGTACAAGGTGGGGCAATGTTGATGCAGTGTGTGCGTGTATGCGGTAGCCCTAGGTGTTGTCAATTCACATGTGTGTATGGATGCACACAGTTCCACCTCATGGCTGCCATATACTGGTGTTTGTGGACAGCCACAGACTGTACCTGTCAGGTCATACAGATCAGTGTCTCTGGCCTCAGACACGTTACCTGTGCCTTGCAGGGGTGCTATGGACCGTATCCGGTACCAACCCAGACTGGGTACTGTCAACAGAAGCAGGTGTTCATTGACTGGACATAGATCCCTGTCGGGCCTGGCCAGAGCCACGTGCACGTGGTCTCCTGGGGCGGTCTGATGACAGCACAGACCCAGCATTGCTGGGGCTGCTGCTGGTACTATGGGGGCGGCCACGGCCCTGTTGTCGTACGCGACGACTGCCAGCTGCTGCTGTTGCTGGCATACGCCCACGTCAACGCCTCAACCATCCACCATCGCCCTGGCTCATGGACATGTAGTTGTGGAACCAGTCTAATATGTCCCCACAACGTCTGTCTATGACAACGGTGAAATTACGGATGGCAGCCGCAATGTCACGCATACTGTCAGTCATGGCTGTGTAACATGCTGTCAGCTCCCTCAGACCCTGCCTGGTGTACCGTTCCATACGTGACTGTGCCTGCATGACAGCCCGAAACATAGCTGAGGTTGTAAGACCTCTGTGGGCACGTCTGACAGGGGCAGTATGCCCACGGATGCTCCCACGAGAACCCCTGGACATCTGTCTGTGTGGTACCATCTCAGGGCCATGGCCATGCCCATGGCTGCTGTGTGGGGAGGCATGTGCCACAGATACCACATTACCCTGGTCAATGCCCACTGTATGCTGTCCATCACCTAGGGACAGTGGTGACAAAGGGTGTATTGGCAGGATAACTGTGCACATTGATGGGGTTGACAGCTGTGTACTGTCAATCGGCTGACCAATGATTGACCCTGGCATACCTTCCTGTGCCATTACACAGATGTCATCATTATCAGTACCCATGGCACCTGCTTTGGATTCCCTGCTGCATGACACCAGAGCAGCACCAGCACCTGTCGGAGGGAAACAGGAAACACAGTTTACAATGTCTACACAATATTACCAGTGATGCACACATCCACACATGCACAGGTGCACACATGCACACATGCACACATGCACACATGCACACATGCACACATGCACACATGCACACATGCACAGGTGCACACATGCACACATGCACACATACACACATGCACACTTGCACAGGTGCACACATGCACACATGCACACATGCACACATGCACACGTTCGCACGTGCACACGTACGCATGCACACAGTTGCACACAGTTGCACACAGTTGTACACTACTCAGTATGCGAGATATCAACACACAGACACACCTGCGTGCATACACAGAGCACTACTAAGTGAGCCTAATATTACTATTACTATTAAGACTATTAAAGGTATTGTTAATACACACTCACCAGCATGGATAGGCTGCATTGCTGTTACACCGGAGGGACCTGCAGAAGTGAGGAAACTAATGTCAGTGGGCACAACTGTGCCATTGTTACTGAGTATGATACAGGTCAGTAGTACAACAGTCACCTTTCACAGGTCAGCTGCTGATATTGATGATATCACACTTGCACAATAAATACTATGATGACAGCTACAAACCAAGGACACACCTCACACATGCATTAACTACCAGTGTACACAACAGTCAACTATACATATGCCATATTACTTGCACGCTCATAGTCTTGCTGCTGCGTGGCTCCAGCCTCCATCATAATGCATGTCTGCTGCTGTTGTTGTTGTTGGCGTACTGGAGCCACTACACTCATGAGTAGTCCCTCCAGTCTGGTGAGTGGGGGATGTGTAGCCACCCCACCACCTGTGGCGACCTGTTGCCTGTGGATATCCGACGCACACTGACGGACATTTCTGATTAAATCACTGCAGTGATGTCGTACCTGTCATATGTCCTATTATGCATGCCTATGTCATTTACCCGACGGACCAGGTCTTGCCAGAGTGCAGCCCTCTCCTGCTGATTCTGGCTGGTGCGGGAAAAGAGTATTGCATAATCCCGCACCAGGCTCTGGTGTATCTCCTCATCCTCAGCTGTGGAGTAAGCTGGATTTCGTGGGTGAGCCATGTTCCTGAAAAAGGAAATAACCTGATATCAGCAATATATGTCAGCAGAATTTGGCACACATACTACACATGCTACTCGACTGTTATGATATGACATATCTCACATATATAGCATCTGTCTGTCTATTGGTGGATACACTTGTAAATGGCCAGGTATCAGTGCTCAGCCAGCAACTGTGCAACAGTACCTGGCACACTCCATACGACATACTACCAAACCCCAGCAGTCAGAACACTGATTCAGTTCCAGAGCACCTCCTCACTCTGGGGGTTTGTATCTAGGTACTGTACGGGCTACATCATCAACTACTGTGAGCTGACCACAAACTAATTGCCCTGGATATACATATCCCACCTCCACCACCAGCACAAACGACTATAGTGAATAACATTGCACATGCAAACTTTACACTTTGTAACAGTGACATGGTATGCTTTCAGCCCACTGGGCCAGTGGAAGACACAACCCACAATGCTGACCCCTTCACAAATGCTTTCTACGGACATCTCTGACAATGCATGGATCATGCAGTCCCATATATGGCCAAGACACTCTCCACAAAGGGACAGCATCCTGTCTGGTGGACCCCAGCCATAGACAGATTGTATTACAAAGATGGAAGCTACTGCAAGACAGAGCATAATTCCATAAAGGGAAGGCATGTCTGAGCAGCACTAGTAAGGATCTATTTTCCCTCATACAAACATCCATGGGCAACTTTGAGAGGGAAATCAAGAGGGACACTACAGATAACCACAAGGCCTTCTTCAGTTATGTTAGCAACCTGGTCAGAATCCCTCCACTATGCTCATAGTTAGTACACAACAACAAATAATTCACTGAAACCACAGATATTGACAACATTGTGGCAGACAGGTTCAGTACAGGTTTCACCCCTCCCTCTCCCCCAAAATAAGACATAGTTATCCCAGCTGACTGTAACCTCCCTGTCATCACAGATGTCCAGGTGAGAGCAGCCCTCAGGAAAGCAGAATACACAACATGAATGGGACCTGATGGTATCCCCAGTTGCATGCTACATGAACTCTGACAGGAGCTAAACACACATATAGAAGTGCTATGTAACACTAGCCTGACTACAGGATATGCACCTGTACACTGGTGCACAGCAGCAGTGGTTCCACTCCACGAAGGAGGCACCTCAACATACCAATACAATACAACACAATACAATACATTACAATACAACACTATACAATATGCTATTGCCCCTGGGACTACAGCAGCATACTGTTCTGCTACCCTGACCATTGTGACACATGTGGTGTGATGGTACCTACTGTTGTCAAACAGTTACACAGGGTGACTCATATGGCATATTACCTATCTGACTAACATTCAGCAGGGGTATGTGTGACATGTACTCATGGGGAGTCTTGCTTCTTAACACTGTGTGGTTTATCGCAGGGTATGTCTTATCTGTGGGTAGGAACCTTTACCTCCACATGTGCTCTCTATTGCAGTGGCACGGACGACACACAGCAGTCATTTAGGTTGTGGATGGTGTGAGGTGTTACTATGGTTGTTGGACATCTGTCATGGGTGTGACTTAAGTATGTAAATCCAGGAGTGGTAACCGCTATGTGGGTAGTATGTGTGTACTCTGTGGTGTTGTCAGTCACTGTGCATTGGTAATGTGTTTGAGTGCATTGTCACAGTGTTGTACATGTCACTGTGTCCTTCTCCATATCTGTAGCTCTCATGTGAGGTACATACCATGGCAGCCATTATGTGGTGTGGAGGGGTACACTGACCTACATGTCCATAGCTGACACACCATGTCTGCTGACACATACCATGTGCAGGTATTCCAGGAATAGTGTGCCACTGTGAATATCATTGGGGGGACTATTGTACACATGTATGACCCTGTTCACCCCTGACACATGCAGTGGTGGGCAGCCAATCACATATCTGGTGGTTACTGGTGTAGGTGATTTGAAATGGGGTATGGTACTCCAGTTTTGACACTGGCGTTCACTCCATGCCTTTGTCACCAGGCACCTGTTGCAATACATCTGTACACATGTGCCTCACTCAGAATATATATACATCTCTCTCTCTCTCTCTCTCTATATATATATATATATATATATATATGTATATAGATATATCTATATGTATATATATATATATATATATATATATATATATGTCTGTATAGATATACACATATATATATATATTGATGTACATATATTGCTATAGATATGGAGAGGGGGGTGTGACAGAGAGTGGGTGAGAGTGACAAAGGGGGTGGGACAGGGGGTGTTGAGGTCGTCATATACATTCATACCTGTAGATAGTCATATCTGTCTGTCTATATATTGATGTACATATATTGCTATAGATATGGAGAGGGGGGTGTGACAGAGAGGGGGTGAGAGTGACAGAGGGGTGGGACAGGGGTGTTGAGGTCATATACAGTCATACCTGTAGATAGTCAGATCTGTCTGTCTATATATTGATGTACATATATTGCTATAGATATGGAGATGGGGGGGTGTGACAGAGAGGGGGTGAGAGTGACAGAAGGGGTGGGACAGGGGGTGTTGAGGTCGTCATATACAGTCATACCTGTAGATAGTCAGATCTGTCTGTCTATATATTGATGTACATATATTGCTATAGATATGGAGGGGGGGTGTGACAGAGAGGGGGTGAGAGTGACAGAGGGGGTGGAACAGGGGGTGTTGAGGTCGTCATATACAGTCATACCTGTAGATAGTCAGATCTGTCTGTCTATGTATATGTATCTACATATATCTATATCTGTATGTGTGTATTACATATATATGTACATATTCTATCTATCTACATCTGTCTATGTATTCCTACATCTCTCTCTATGTATGTATACATATATGCATATTATATATATATATATATATATATATATATATATATATATATATATACATACATACATATTTTGACATACATACGTATCCATATGATAGATACATATCAACATGTTTGTTTACCATACTGTATACACACACTAACATACTGCTAAACATACATAACTGTGAAACCTACTTTGTACATTGCACTA
Source organism: Protopterus annectens (assembly GCF_019279795.1). Taxonomy (NCBI): domain Eukaryota; kingdom Metazoa; phylum Chordata; order Ceratodontiformes; family Protopteridae; genus Protopterus; species Protopterus annectens. The sequence goes on from NC_056729.1 coordinate 981,012,714, forward strand.
CAACCTACATTCAACCTACATTGATATGTGCACATAGATGCTCTCACATACAAATGTATGTACAGCCTTCACTGATAGTTGCTGTATGTCCCCTGCCCTTTGCACATCTTCATATACATATGGATACAGACCAATGACACATATGGAGGGTTCACAGTATGTAGACCTTTATAGTATTACTTTACATTACCTGTGTTTGTCACAGCTGCTTGTGTTGCCGTCTGGTTTTGTGTCCTGCTGCTCCACTTGCCAGTTGTCAGCTTTCAGGTGGTTGTTGCTGACCAGTTTTGTTTGTGTATGTTTAATTTTGTTTTTCTCTGTCTCTGTCTCTGTCTGTCTGTCTCTCTCTCTGTCTCTCTCTCTGTCTCTCACTTCCTCCTCAGGGTGCAATGAAAGTATTGCATGTGTGGACTGGGAGTACAGCATGCTTTTGTAGGTATCTGCATATGTCCATGTGATGGCCTCTGCACCAATTGTTAGCCAGCATTTGCTAATTGCATGCAGCCAGTTGTGTACTGATTGCAGTTCTCACTGTGATTTCAGAACAGTGCTATAAAAAGGTATGTGAGATAGGCATGGCCCTTTCAGATTTTAAGGGCAGGGACCATGCTGGTATGCTGTGGACAATGTTCTGTGAGTGTAAATGTTGGTATCTCTCTCATATTTCCAGCTGTGTTGTAGATTAACATTTCTCCATTCATTTCTCCAGTTTCCTGTACTAACTGTGTGTGTACACTGACACCTACGACTACTACTACTGTTAATGTGTGTGTGTGCTTTCCTGTGGGACATGTGGTACAACTGGTGTATAGTAGTGGCTCTTGCACTTTGTTGCTATAGCTTCAATATTTGCCCTTTACAGTCACTACTTGTATGCCTGCTAGGTGTCATGACTGTAGTGTGCTGCTGTGGCTTTCCTATTTTCCATGTACATTCACACCTTGGAATGCTTGCTATATCTGCTAGGGTGTTACAGCATGCAGTGTGGTCTGGCCATGGTGTGGGCCTTGACATCTATTAGGGTATTTGAGTATGCTGCTGAGCAGGCCCCAGACACTCTCAGGTGCATCTGTTATCTGCCTCATGGAATGGTACATATCAGTGGGGTACACCCATTAAATTGTCTGGTATGCTGAAGTTGTGACTGTGGGATAGCATGAGCATATGTATTACTACACTTTTTCTGCCAAGCAAGTGGTGCATACTTTCAGGACTTCATAGTTTCCATTTCATGTGTTGTAACACCTTTCTGCCTACTGTTTGTACATTTCACATGGAGTCTGTGGGGCATTCCTGTAACTCAGTCAGTGTTGCTATGTCTAGGCTCTTAACTATTCAAATATGGTGGTGTCAAACCTCTCATGTGTACAAATATTTGCAGGTTGTCCACATTTCTGCCTCATATTTTGGTCAATATCTCATGCACAGCTTTTTCTGGCAAATCACTCTGGGCTCAAGTCAGAATATAGTGACAAACATTTAAGTTTCAGACTTCATACCCTTCCAAACATCCCACAAAATGCAGAACCTGTTACTCTCTGAACTGTCTAAGTTTGTTGTAACATTATTTGTAATGTGTCCCTGGTTTTGGCCCTTTGCTCCACATATTTTATTACTTGGTCCGGATGTGTTCCTGTAACAGGTTGTGGGGTATGGGCAGTGATTATCCTGCAGTGAGTATGTGTGTGGCTTGCAAGGTGCTACAGTGACATTATTGCCTACTAGCTACCAACTAGCATGGCTGTTTCTGTTCACACACTACTATCATAGATATCCACTAGATTTGACAGTAAATATACATGACATGCTTTGTGTACTACACATCCTATATTCCCTTTACATTCATTCCTACTATTACATGATATATTTATTTTAGCACAATGTTCTTGTATAACAGTCATGGCTTAGTGGTAAGTCATGCAGACTAGTGTTTCCTGGGTTCGGGACTGACAGTGGGATTTTATTTTGCTTTTGAACTGACTACAGGACCTGTCAATCAGTGACTAAGGCACTTTTAAGCAGTTGTAACCGGGTTAGCGCTGGTGGCATTCAACTCCATGCACACACACGCACACCTGCTTACAACCACTTAAACGTGCTTACTCTTGCGCACACCCACGCTATTTTCTTTGAAAGAAATGAAAATGGGGAGACAGGAAAGTGGTGAAAAAGGGGTCACAAAGAGGATAAGACAGTAGGGAAACAAGCTCGGGTTTTGCAGGAGGGATGTAGGTAAGGCCCATAGCTGCCCATTTCTTCATCAGCAACAGCTGTGCATATGTATGTAATTTGGTGTGACATCTGAATCCTTCCACCCCTGAGAGAGGTGTCAGGACAACAATAATACTTGTTGTACAGCCAATTGTAATTGATACTTTCCATGTCCAGAAGACATATGTGCGGAATGGGCAGCTATGTATGGGGCGTAATTTTTTTGTGGGTACAGAGTGCCCTTTTTTTTTTTCAGGTGAGAGTGGTATGTCAGTTGAAGGAAGTCGGTATAGCTGGGGAGGTAGGTTGGGTAGGTCAACAGACAAGACAAACAAGACGCATACAGGGGCGGTGTATGACACGTGTGGGGGGGTTACACAATTGACGGGGATGGAGGTTTGGATATCCAGAGCCCATGAGCCCACAGATGGCAACAGTGGAACTGATATCCCCACCCATGGGCAGTTGCCACTGTTCCTTCACTGCCCAGGACGGGGCTGTGCTGGGGGCTGTGTAGGCCGGGCAACAGGCATGCCCGTAAGTTGTGCCACCTGTGCCTCAAGCTGGCGTAGGGGCCCAAGAACAGAGTCCTGGATCTCCCTATGCACCACAGTCCGGACGCTACGGAGGGTGAGTGGTGGTTCTCCTCGGGCCACGCTTGCAGAGGGGGGACGGGCCCCATCCCCTGCAGCGCTTCCACCCACAGGTGGCACAGGGCCACCAGAGGAGGTTCCAGCCTGGGCATTAGTGCCAGGTGCACTCGCCAGCTGAGGTGGGAGAGGTGGGTCCGCTGGAACCCGCCTTCCCTGTCGTCCTATGTTTTGCATTATGTCATGACAGTTTGGGTTAGTAACATACAATACCATTCGCAATTAGTTGTAACAGCATGCATTAGTATTCCCATTAACCAAACACCCAGATATTCACACCATTGAACAGCGAGCATAACACATGCATAATTGGAACAGCAATACACAGTCCAACAACATGCAGGGTTGATTGATGGCAACAGGCCATCAGGTTTGAATGTATGAACAGGGCACATGCATCAACGTACATGCAAATATTTATGATCCAACAGGACAAATGTCCAGGGGTGTTACTTGTGATTGCACATACCAATTTCACGTGGAATGGATTATATGTGGTTATAGGGTGGGGTGAAGAAAATAATATTAACACCTTCGAATACCAATACATATGCTGTACATTTCTAATAGCTACAGATATATACACACTACTATTCTAACTACAGTTTCCTATATGATAACTACTTCAATTTGGTGATAGGACCGTTACTGCTACATCAATATACATTTTATTGTTATTCATACACGTTCATATCTGGCTTTGTTCAGCTACATCATCCTGCTACATTTGCTTTATATAGCTATAGACAACTGTGGATGTTTGATATTTCAGACAATCATACTATCTGCATATTGCAGACTGAGAGCAACATATCCAGATTTTGGGATACACATTCCAGCTGCAGCAACACTTTGAACACATTTCGCAGTTTGGTTCTACTTGTCACATTCATTTCATTCTGTACTGACTGCAGTATACTTTATTCAGGGGTTCTTACTACTTTATTGGTGGATTCATAACTCTTTCTCACACTCTCTCACTTGTTTTCATTTTACTGTTCAGGATAGTACTTACTACTAGGCTTTATTGACATGTTTTACCTGTAGTTATTACAATCCTTTCCAGCAGTCTCACTTCTGTCATGTTTCAGTATTTCAACAGGGATATATTTCACACATGTGATTTGCTCATCTTCTGCAGCTGTACATTTCAGCCTGCTGCAGGTTGTGTACTATTATATTACAGGTGGGGCATCTTTATTTCAGACTTTATTTCAGACGTTTTCATTTTTCTGTTTGGATTACAGACTGCAACACACTTTTGTAATCAAGCAATACTTGCAAACACTTTTACACTGTTACTTGCACATTTTATTACTTAGTGACCACACTGCACTCTTTTGCTAACTGTCATACTTTTATATTTCTTTACAGTTACTGGGAGTGGATTACTGACCTGCCTGGTGGTGCAACCGCACCAGCCTATCGCCATAGGCTCTGCGGTTCGCAGAACGGACACCTGCAGCTGTAATATAAATGAAGTAATATTGGAATACACATCTCTATAATTTCAGCTAATTTCATTTCTTACATACATAATTAAATGTAACTTACTCAGTAGTGGGGCATTGGGCATTTGCCGGGCCTCCTGGATCCAAAGGTTCAATTGGTCCTGCTTGCGTCTCTTCAGGTCCGCATGGTGGTGACGGACCTGCTCACCAGTCCTTGGAATCCCTGTGGCACTGGTGAGATCATGAGCCAACCGGTCCCATGCCTCAGCCCTATATGCTCCCTACAGGACCTGGCCCTGCATGAGTTGGGCCTCATGATTGTGGACTAGGAGCCAGACCATGTATCTGGACTCCTCAATGCCCCACCTCTGTGCTCGAAATCAACTACCCTCTCCTACTCCTGACATTCTGGCTGCAAGTCAGTTCTACAATTGTTTATGCTGTGTATTCCCGCCTATGGGGCTTATATATGCCGTTTTTCTCGCACTTATCTGTGATTGGCCATTTTGGAATTGTATCAACTTCACAAAACCTGCTTTGTCATGCTCCACTTTCTATTCATTCCTATATATTTGCTATTACTGCGTTCCTAAGTGCAGTTGTCGTGGCTTAGTGGTTCAGTACCTTGACTATGGTGCATGGTATCCTGGGTTCGAACCTAGCCACTGCTACTGTCTTGACAGCCTAGGGGGTGTGCCTGTGTAAAGGCAGTTTTGTTACAGCTTGCTCAACATTGCCCGCGCAAATGGGGTACGCTGGTTTACGCCTCATTTGGCTGTTAGCACGCATATTACGCTCAGCTCAGCTAGGGGCACACAGTTTCAGCGTGTTAAACCACTGCTCACCTATGGGCACTCATTTTGCACCTGTTAAACCACTGCTCACCTACGGGCAGATGCACTCACCTTGTTAAACTGTAGCTCAGCTATAGTCACATCTCGCATTTTTTATTGTTTTCTTATCTCACATTTCTTCAAAATAAATGGACTATTTCATTACATTTAACACAAAATATAATTTTATATGTGTACATATTTGTCAGGGACTTATTTCGTGCTTATTTTATTAAAAATAAAAATTTATGTTGTGGGGGATCAAACCATGAATGCCTGCTTTTCAGCCGACGTCTCTACCACTACGCTATTGCTTCTTGGCTTACTTTGCATATTTAGTTCTTATATCCTTTTCCACTGACTGCTAACTGTGGCTAAGCTACGGGCACGCCCGCGCAAATGAGCGCACTCACGGGCAAACATCTTTACGATTTAAAAAAAATATATAACATGTTCATTTATATATTTTATGTTCATAGTCTGTGGGGGCATGTGTTGTGTTGTGTTTATTCACATTTCCACGACAGAGGCCATGGAAATGTGTTGTGTTGTGTTTATTCACATTTCCATGGCCTCTGTCGTGGGTGTTTACTTTGGGCACTTTTACTCTTCTGGGGGCGTGTCCACTTGCAGGGCTCGGCCTACGGACACGCCCCCTACTGTCTTCCATGGACCGTGTTAGCCTTAGGTGTGATTCAGCATGCTCTCATGAATATGCAGAGCATGCTGACATCACTCCGTTTAACTGCAGCCTCCGTGTAAGAGTTATAACTCTTACACGGAGGCTTCGTGAATCCTGCCCTCAGTCTGACTTTCTTTTTAATTTTTTTTCTTTATAACTTGATTTTTGTAATAGTTTGGAGTTCTGCACACATCAGTATTTTCTGTTTCTTCCATAAAGACAACATGTAATCTTTTTGTCATATTTTTTAAGAATGGAAATATTGGAGCATTACTTTTTTGGCATCTGAGGAAAATTTTGCTTTGCTTTCTAAACTGGTCCGCAAATGGAAAGCAGTAAGCACACACTTTATAGAATGAGAGTTTGTCATTTTAGGAGTATCTAACACTATCCAGCAATAGATATGTATATCAGTTTTACATTTTACAGATTTTGTTTCTTTTTCATAAACTACAAGTGTCAAAGACTATTTTTGTTTGCTTCTCAGTCTTGTTGGTGATGTTAGCAATGACTTTCAAATGCAGATATCACATTTCATACTAACTAAAAGTTTAGTGTCAGAATATTGCCGTAGATTAATGTATATACTAGTTACTTTGAATAAGTGAAATGATCCTTCTCAACCATGTTTTGACATGATTCAGAGAGATAATGAAGTTGTTAAAAAAATCAATTAATAATTTGTTAGCGAAACAATTATCTTTATCTTAACAAATGTGTTTAGCACTTGCTAGCAATAGAATGACTAAAGCAAAGGCTTTGTAAAAAGATAATTTATAGGAATTCATCCTTGCACGCAGCATGACTTAGAAATTAGGGTACTGACAAGAATGAATTATGGACAAAGGAAGAACGCACAAATTTCTCACAGCCAGTACATACAGGTTAGTATCAAACCGCAGACCCCATAAAAGTGTGTATATAGTATTAGTTCCTATAGTTAGCTCCATTATATTAGAGAAAGTGATGTATGAGTGCAGGAAGAGAGGAACTGGACTTGAAGAAATTGACACATCTGTGGTGCACAATTATCTAGGCCTGAGAAGATCAAAGTTTACACTTTTATAGAGCTATCTCAGTTGTTTAAGTTCACATACTAACTTGATATGGTTGATAATATGGGGATAAATTGTTTAGTGGATCTGTTTCCTGGATTTGTAATCACTGCACATCCTTCATCAGCACTGTGGTGTTTCTGAATCATCAAGATGCAGAGCATACAGTGAACCTCAGAGCACAGAGAAATTATGTTGCCAAATATTTCAGTAGCATTGTCACGTGAGCTGTAAAAAATAAAACAATTTACACTCTATTGTGGGAAGAAATGCTTGTGGGTCTCACTAGAATTCTATCAAGGTGATGAATGCCTTGATCTGAACTGACTGATAGATACTGTATTGGGAAGATACAAAATAGGTGCAGTGTCAACCAAAAACACTTGAAAATAGTAAAAATAAACACCACGGAGGGTCCACAAATGGTTTAAAAACAATTTAATATTATACCGTAAAACAATGAGTGGTTTCTTCTCCCAAAAGATACTTCATCAAAATAATTACAAACCAACACCTAGGCATTACATAGCATCTAAAAACAATTTTCATTGGCTGTAATCGATGAATCATTTGAACCTGTTCTTTTCTTATTTTTTTTTTCTTAAAGAACCCAAGTATATGAGACAATCAGTGCACAGAAAACTTCAATCTTGTTGCAAACTAGGCACGCACATAATTTGTGTATATGCATACTTAACAAGTGATGGTTGAATAACCTATAATTTAGTAGTCTTTGTACTTAACACAGGAGCAATAGACAGATTGTCATTTAAACCAGGGGGGGTATATTGCACCAAATCTAAGTTGTCACTTCATTTCCCTCAATTTTAAAAAGTTTTTCAAATAGCCCTCATGGGTCCACCCTATTTTTTTCCAGGATATCAAAGCAAAACTTCTTAAATCCTTGGCATACAATGGAATGTTTGAATAGAGCACCGTTTTCATTTTAGCTGGCAATGTTGTATGTGTATTCCTATATATGTGCCTTTAAGGCACACTCAGTTTTGCCAAAATAAAATAGTAAACATTCAACACAGTAAGTAAAATATACCACTCTTGGGGTGGTGCAATCATCATCCTGAAATGTTATTCTGCTATTCATAGTATTACCTAGTGTTAAAGTCTGGCTCCTAGTGATATAAGTACACTGTTTACAACACCCATATCTCATTGTTCCTTTAATTGCCTTTGGAACCATACCATATTTTTTCTCCTTTAATTTTTTGAAATTAGGTGCTATTTTAGTAAGAAAAGTGGTTTTATTTCCTACCAACTGATATATTTCAGAGTTCTTATTAAAAATGCACCAATTTCTTTTAATAATGAATTTGATCTCTCTGGAGAACGGCTTATGTTCTACTACTGGGGCCCTTTCATATCTATGTTCCATATTGCTGGTAGATGCAGTGAGTCCAGTGCCTTGGAGTGATTTATATCTGTTTCCCCACTCAGTTGTACACTTCTAATAGCAAGTTATCTAGAATATGACCAGGGTACCCGCTTGCAGAAAACATTTCCCTTAACTTTGCTAACTCGAGCAATGTGTCATCCCTTATGGATGTCATATGTGCCACCCTAGTGACTTGCCCCTTGACTAAGCTCTTTTTTTGCTAAACAAGGTGGCTGCTGTTGAAGTGTAGATCGGAGTTGCAAAATGTTTTTTTCCTAAAAATGTTGGACTTGAAACAATTAGATGTGTGGGAAATGAGAATGTCCAAATAACTTATCTTTTCACTCCTCCAAGAATATGTAAATGTCAAAAACTCTGTAGTATTATTGAAGTATTCTAGAGAGTTATGGAGTTTGTGTACCTTACCTTCTCATAAAACAAATGTCATACAAAAAATGAACATATAAATGTACGTTTTTGGCGAAGGAACTTTAAATACAAACAGAACTTCTCAACGTAGCAATATCAAATTTGCAAAAGCAGGGGCACACGATGCTCCCATTGCCACTCCTCTTGTTTGATGAAAAAACTCCCCCTCAAAATAAATGTAGCTATGTTCTAAGACAAGAGCCATTAATTCCATTACCAAACTGAATCTTTCATTGGAGAGAGTAGACTATTTTGTTAAACTCAGGTGGAGATATTATAGACGTGCATTCCTGGGAATGACAGTGAACAGGTCTTTGACATCAGTTGTTACAAATGCAAGATTTTCCTTCCACATATGTTCATTTAGATGTCCAAAGAAGTCCCATGAGTCTTTGATTAAATGTGGTAGTGCATCACATACATGTTTAACCATCTGTCAATCAGAACAGCTAACTGGTATGTTTTGGATTCAGTAGCAGAGTCAATGGGTATAAAAAGAGGTTGGAGTACCCCTTTATGAATTTTTGGGATCCTGAAAATGACTGGCATAATGGGGTTAGGGTTGGATAAAAAATAAAAGCAATCAACGTCTATTTGCTGGTTTAATACACACTCTTCTATATACAAATCAATCTTTTGATATTCTATATATCTTTGTTTTTTGGAAACAGGGTATAAGTATCTACAGCATGCAAAAGTTATAACATAGTGTTGGAATAATCCTCTGCATCATAAATAACCATCCCACCCCCTCCCCCCTTATCTGGTTACATGAGACATATGGTTTTATCAGCAAGCAATTGTTCAAGTAAAAGTTTTTCTGCCTTAGATAAATTGGAACCAAAATATTTTTTATTGGTACGGGATATTTGTATATGTTTTCCATAACCACCTTTTCATAAACAGAGATAGTGGGGTGTAAAGGGGGGTTAAAAGTACTTTGCTTCCTATTCAACCTACCCCTGTGTTTCTTAACTTCACCTTCCCCACTGTTTTTGTCATGGAAGAAGACATTCAAATTTAATTTTTGAACAAACAATTTTACCTCTACTAAAGTATCAGCAGTATTGATTTGCCTAGATGAAATTAACTTGAACCCATCGTTTTTTAGTAATAACTTTGGAAGTGTAGTTGTAGATGTTATACCCCCTATAAAAACAGACAATACCGTTATCACCAACCATTATGTTCTCCTCCGTCTCCTTTCCCTCTTTTGATTTTTGTGGTACGGGGATCTGTAGGAATTCTACCCCGAGTTGAGAGCAAATCTGGGTTAACTAACCTCAAGGGAAATATGCAACAATGCAGAGAACGTATTGTAAATAGCATAACCGACACTGATGGCTGACAGATTCAGCTCAACCCCCCCCCCCACTCACCCTTGAAAGTCCAAAGGAAATACCACATACCATAATCCCACAAACCATTACTAGGGAACAGGTCTTGAATAACTTTCCAAGGCTGAGAACACTGCTATGATGGGTCGCGATAATATACCAGGATGCTTACTAAATAGAATGAAACATAACCTCTCTGGTCCTCTTGAATCACTTTTCAACTTGAGCCTACAGTCAGGTTTTGTGCCCAAGGAATAGAAGATGGCCACAGTCATTCCCTGCACAAAGAGGTCCAACAACTGATCCAGGTAAGTACAGGCACAGAAGTCTTACCTGCCTCATATGTAAGGTCATGGAAAGAATCACCATGGACATGATAAATGAAGGCATACGTAATTTACAAATGCTGGACCTATCATGGTTCAGCTTTGTTAAAGGAAGGTCATGCCTATTAAATCTGGTGAACTTCTTTGAGAGCATCACCAGAGCAATGGATGAAGGCAAGACTGCACACAGCTTACCTCGACTTGGCCAAGTCTTGTGATACAACCTTCCACTCAGGCATTATAGACAAGCTCAGTAAAGTAGGTATACAGCTTTTTGTCACCCACTGGAGAGCCAGCTGGCTCACTGTTAGGACCCAGCAGCTCAAAATAGGTGAGGCCATCTTCACCAAGAGGCCAGACATTAATGGAGCCCACAGGGGTCATTGCTTGTCCTGATACTTTTGGCATCTATTTCTCTGAAGTAGAAGCAAATGCTGAAGGTTTATAGCTGATTATGTTTGCAGATAATTGCAAGCTGGAGGTTATCACTGAGTGTCCTGCAGATACTAGCATTCTTCAGGAAGGCCTATCACTGACTAACAAATGGTGCCACACCCATAGTCTTAAAGTCAATGCAAAGAAGTGCATAATTGTGCTCTTTGGGAAGTCAGCCATTCTGTCTAATTGCCATGTTGATAATACTCCCCTATGGGTCAATCCAGTGGTCAGGGATCTTGGTATGGATGTAGACTGCAGCCTTATCTTTGCAAACCACTTGGACACAGTTGTGAGAATATCCTTTTATGCTGCACAACTTTTAAGTAAGAGCATAGCCTCTAGATCCAAAGAGGTCATAATCCCACTGTACTCTGCCCTTATCAGACCAGTCCTAGAGTACAAGGCTCCCTTTGATATGTATCTGACCAGGCATATTCAACAATGAGAGCAACATCAAAGTTCCTGACAAAAAGAATACAAGGCATAGCAAACCTGCCTAATGCAGAGTGCCGTAAAGCCCTTTCCCTCTACTCAATCTGCTATAGATTGCTGAGGGGGTGATCTATGGCAGGCTTACAAGACATCGTCAAACACCACACTTATGAATCTCCTGCATATTCATAAGTCAAACAGCACCAGAAATACAAGGTCCAAGGACCTGAAATTTGTCTGTGACTTAAACAAGTCATGCTGGAGATATAGATATGTGTCCCAGAGACTGGTCTTCGTATGGAACAGGATTCCTATCCATGTGAAGTTGAGTTCTTCCATTACCCAATTTAAGTGCAACCTAGACCAATGGATGGGGAATAGGAAATTTACACCAGACCTAGCAACCATGTCCCTTATGGATAGAGGTAGCTCATAAATACCTGGCCTTCAATGTCCTGTTTGGATACAGGACATCATTATTCATTTGAAAAACTTGGCTAGGCTTAGAAAGGTCCACCCAGGCCATTAGCATAGTAACAATCTATGAATCTAAACAGGTATCTCAAAGTCAGTATAGACAAGTAGTGTGAGTAATGGGGATGGGGTGGGGCTTGCTCTCTGTGAAAATGCTTTATTTTATAGATTTTTCTAACCTTGGCTATTGTTTGTGGTTGAGTGTTTGAAATTTTCTGTGACTATATGTAAAAAGGATCAGACTCAAAACACATCTTTGCCTTGATTAGGAAGCCAAAAATATGCTAATATCCTATAAAATGATGACCTAAGCTATCACCTACCCACCTATATTATTAAGCACAAAGCCATCAACCCCCAACAACCCTTATTTAGATTGGTAAGAAACAGTAAAAACTTTAACCCCACCAAATTTCAACAAGAACTAAATTCATGTACTTGGTCAGTTTTAAGACACCTCCCCTTAGATGAAGCAGTCACATACTTTAACAACAAATTTATAGAAATCCTTGATTCTCATGCACCCATTCTTCAACAAGAACTAAGGCAAAAACTGCACCTTGGCTATCCAAAAAGTCCAAACAAAAAGTCGTCCTCAGAAATAAGGTATGGGCATTATGGCGGCCTCCTAAAGACCCTCAAGACCATATCAAATATAGGCAACTTAGGAACATTACTAAAAAATCCATTCTATTTGACAAAAAAAATGCTACCATAATCTACAGGAAATAAATCATAACAATCCTCAGAAATTCTGGGCAGGTATAAACAAGCTATTACATCCTGGACAAACTTCTACACCAGTCCCATTAGCATCATTGATAAACCTCCCGAGGAAGTCTCTGACAGTTTTAACTATTTCTTTACTGAGACCATTCAAGCCCTAGTGAATCAACAACCTCCCAGCCCCCACTGTCATGAAATTAACACCCCCAGTAACCAACCTACACCCAGACTCCAACCAGTTGCCACCTCCCTCATCAGTACCCTAATTAAAAAACTGAAACCAACTACTCTCTCCACTGAACAACTCCCTGCCAAAAATCTAAAAAAGCAGCTGATGCTATTGCTTACCCCATATCAATATTAATCAATCGAACAATAGCAGAAGCCAGAATCCCCTCTATTTGGAAAATAGCCTATGTAATCCCACTTCACAAAGGAGGTAGCTCTATTGAATTATCCAACTATAGGTCAATAGTAATATTATCTCCACTTGCAAAAATCATGGGAAAATATATCCATAGACAATTGATGCATCACCTAACTCAGAATAACCTCATGGCAGTCTCTCAGCATGGCTTCCGACCACACCACAGTACTACCACAGCCCTTCTAGCCTTCTCTAATATCATAAACCACAATTGCAACAACAAAAACTTATCCTCAGCCCTCTTCTTGGACCTCTCCAAGGCATTTGATATGGTGAATCACCAACTACTAATCCATACCCTGAAAACTTTCTGCCTAGATAATACCGTCATCCAGTGGTTCCAAACCTATCTGAAAGATAGACAACAGGCTGTCCTGTGGCAAAATAAGCTTTCTAATCTACTACCCCACACACTAGGTGTACCCCAGGGATCCATACTAGGGCACCTACTTTTCTCCATCTTCATTAATGACCTTTGTTCTGTTATCCCTACAGTCAGCTGTGTCCAATATGCTGACGACTCCACCCTGATTTGCTCGGCCACTTCTCTAAACGAACTGTGGTCAGCCACACAAACCACCTTTAATATTATCGAAAACTGGCTTTCTGGACGTTGTCTAATCCTGAATCCCCAAAAAAACAAATTACTCCTATTCTCACCAACCCACAGATCTACTGCATTTACTTTTATCATTAAATCTAACAATGGCACAATAATCTCCCCAGACTCCTCCACAAAACTGCTAGGTGTAATAATCGATAATAATCTCAGATTCAACCTACATGTTAATCAAACTATAAAGACCATCAATAAAAAACTAGGCTCTCTGTACAGGATAAAAGCCTTTCTAACTCCTCCTGCGCTGCTCGCTCTCACCTTCTTTCAACTCTACTGTATGCATCCCCGATACTCATCAACCTAAACAAATCTGTCCTCAACAAACTCTCCATCTGCTATAACCATATTGCCAAATTTGCCACCGGCCAGCCTTATACAACTCACCATTGTATTAACCTAACCAGCTTGGGTGGTTAGAACTACCCAGCATGATCCAGTATAACCTCATGATAACTGCCCATAAGATACTTTACAATCCAGATCATACTCCTGCTCTTAAAAATATTATTACCCCCTATCACAATCACCGGCCACTTCGATCCTCCAATAAATTACTATTCCAGTCTATCAAAACTAAAAACTCTGCCGGTGACTCTCACTTCACAAACTCTGTTAGCAAAACCTGGAACTCTCTACCAACAGAAATTACTTTGCTCAACTCCCTGAGTCAATTCAAGACTAGACTTAAACAACATTTGACGTTAAACTGGCTATGTCAATGTAGTAAACCCGACTAACTCTACTTGACAATGAGGCTAAAATAGTTAGTTTAGCTTATCTGTTGCACTATCCTGACCTTTACCTTGTCTAACTCTAATGTGTTTTGGCATGTAACCACTGTAAATATTTTATCTGTAAATAACTGTATGACTTAAAAACAATATGCTTCCTGACTTGAACAACTTAATGAGGACATACACTTTGAATTACGTTACCTCAGAACTATTTTTATCTGCCTAGATATGCAACCTCTGCATAAATCGTTAATCATAAACCTTATTGCTTGCTTATATATGTCAACTACTGTATAGACTGCATTTTTTATCCAATTTGGTTACCTTGGAGCTTATCTCCCTAGGCCTCTGTTGAAAACGGACATGTATCCAGTCAGACTATCCCGATCAACAAATGTAAAATAAATAAATAAATAAAATAAAAATGCAGTGAATCTTTTTCAGTGAGGATACTGACTTCATGTTCCATGTAGGTATTTATACCTCTTATGCTTTACCTAACTTTGTAACGAAATCAGTTGAAACTGCATTTCATAAAGCGATATCTCTTTATATATATATATATATATATATATATATATATATATATATATATATATATATTTGTAAAAGCACACTTTTACAGTGAAAATACTTCGGTAGTAACAACCCTTTTATTTATTTTAGTTTCCTGTGACCAATAGATATGTAGTATTGCATTATACTTTTCAGGAGCCGTACTAGGAGCAACTTTTTTTTCTTTTTTGTCTTGGTTCTAAGAGCTGGTTTCAAACAAATATGTCTCTGCAATTACTATCCTTGAATTCTCTCTAAAACCGATTCATTTTCCCTCTGTTTAACCTGGCTGTTGTATTTATGGAAGTGGTGAAATCAGGAAATGGCAACTGAAGAATTTGTTCTTAGTCACAGGTCTGTAATATCTTGGGAGCCCGAGGTTGCCATTATCTCTGAAATGTTTTACAAACCTCTGTTCTTACTTGTTACTGCCTGTAAAATAAAGCTCTCCTTATTCATATATGTAGATATTTGAAAATTAATGTAAAGACAGATGAAGCATTGTTTTGGCTTTACTTTTCATTGTATTTTTCATCACTGATTCTACTAAAACATCTTGTGACGGATGTTGCCTGATAATGATTTCCCAGTAGAAAAACACCCTTCACCTCAGATTTTACATTTTCTTGACAGCCAAACATGTTAGTGAAGTATGCCTCCTAGTGGAAATGAGTAATACTGAAGTCCAGAAGTCAGCATCAAATGGCCCACGGACATGCTTACTTGTGTGTACCCACACATCTCACAACAGCTTCCTATTACCTATACCTTTACATACTGCAAAATTCTTAAGTAAATAACTTAAACAGTCACTGACTACTGTGTTTTTAGTAAGAAAAGGCAGTTGTGACCAGTTTATTTAGCTGGTAACAAGCACTACATTCATTCATTCATTCAATTTCTGAGACTTGTCCTGTCCTATTCATGTAGGATGGTAGACAGAGCCTATCCAAACATGCTATGGTTGTAAAACATAGCTTCAGTCTTGGATGGGATAAAAAGCCATTCAAACACACACACACACACACACACACACACACACACACACACACACACACACACACACACACACAAAGCATGTGCTGACACCTTAGATCACCATATTTCAGTAATCGACATGTATGTGGGATGTGAGAAAAACAGGACAACCCAGAAAACAAAAACAGGGAAATAGGGCAAGCGGACTCTACACAGAAGATAGCTGAAATGGCACACTAGAACTAAAGGATCAAGCCCTGGGATGTAACAAAATGAACTGCTGCATCTTTGTGCAACCTTGGGTGACAGTTCAATGTTGTTGTGTCTTTCAGCATTTCCCAGTTAGGGGTCACCACAGCGGAACTCCGGTCCGCTAATGATTGACAGTAGATTTTTACTTGCTGAGTTACCAGCCCTGACGCACAACCTTCAATGAAGGTATGCCCATTCACACGTCTCCACACAGAAGACGCTTTAGCTGAGAATCGAACAGGAAAACGTCTTACTGTGATATGATAATGCTACCGCAGCACCACCACCGCAGTTTGGGGTGACAGTTCAATAAAACAAAATATGTTTTCTACTGTGTGCTAACAAAATGCACTTTTGTCTCACTTTTTGTTGGAGTCAGGTTTTGGAAACTATCATTTGCTGACAATACTATTTAGTTTTGAAAGTGATAAGTTTATATTGCAAATATATCACTGTGTAACCTGGCTGTTGTATTTATGGAAGTGGTGAAATCAGGAAATGGCAGTTGAAGAATTGCTTTATAGGTGACAGTTTGGAATATGTGCTTATATTCTGATCCTGGTGAGAGTAGGAGCAGAGTGCATTGATTCCTGATTCTTTCTGGTTGGAAAGTGAGTGTCTGTGCTTAACTTACCTGATTGGTCTGGTTGCTATTCGAGGCATCTACCAGAAAAAGGCTAAAAGTCTGCAGACCCTTGCATCATCTGGGACAAGACTATGAATCACCAAACAGGCCGTGGCCTGCTTCACTTCTCTTCTTGGGTCTGGTGCTAACATTTTGCTTCTGGTGAGAGAAGAAGCAAAGGAGTATTGTATCCCAACAAAGTGAAGCTGTGAGGAGACCAGCATTAGTAGTAGCCAAGCAGTAGCCATTCATGAGACTCCCCTCTTTTTATCATTCTTGACAAGCTAATTCTTTACTTTCAGTAAGTACTGCTAAATTTCTTCCTTACTTCAGAATATCTGCCTAAATACTTCATCTTTAAAATTTCAGGGTCTACATATTAGTTTCACCTCAAGTGTTTGGCAGTGCTCTGTACAGACTCAGACACTATGAGTAACATTTTTCCTGTAAATGGCTTCAGTACTTAATATATTGAGCTTATATCCAGGAATGTCTAAAGGTCAGTTCACTGTGCTTTCTCCCGTCAACCTGATGAACTTGGGCATCCTGAGCCATGTAGCAACTGCCTCATGTACACAGACAACCCTCTCCTCTTACCTCCCAACACTATGACTTGTGAGAGATGCACATATATAGCTAAATTGGAACCCAAGCACTCTCCAGCCAAGACTGAATTAGCCAGTCAAGAGGAGAAGGTTAACATCTGCACCACACCACATTCAACACATAGCCCTCCAGAACATACACCACCACAACCCTCATATAGTAACACAAAACACACACATCTACTTTTGTGGAGGCTATCAATAAAAATCTGCCCAGCCAACAGAGACCTCTGTGCCAAAAATGCAAACAACCACCACATCCCAACACAAACCATGAGACACATAGCTCACATAAACAGTGTGCCACTCAACCAAAGCCCATATGGCAAAACAACTTACCCAATTACACTAGTCATAGGTGACTCAATAGTAAGGCACACTGATGTCCCACTCACTAGGTTGAATAAGGAGAAAGCTACAGTTGGCTGCCTGTTGGGTGCCAGGATCCGCCACATAATGCACTCACTTAGGTCACTCCATGACAGGGACAAATATGACTCTGTCATTATCCATGTTGGTGTAAATGACCTGAGATGTACCTCCCTGGACTACATGAAAAGAGACATAGAGGAGGTCTCGGATCTTGTAGCCCAGGCAGCTATGACCCTAGCTCTGAGTAGCAACCTACCATCACCCAGAATGATGCCACAGTACAAGCAGAAAATGATTGACTTCAACAATTGGCTAAGTTTATGGTGTCATTCTAAGGGGATCCAGTATCTGTCTGCCTGGGATGGCATGATCAACAGAACTTGATGCTTTGCCAGAGATGCCCTGCACCTGTCACCCCAGGGATTCCGGATACTTGACAAGGCTCTTGACACCCCTATAGTGCCTTTTTTAGGCAATGCCCTGAAGGCAAAATTACCACCATAACAGCTACAAGCAAACGGAATCTGAGGGTTGTGCTACTCAGCACTAGAAGTCTAAATCTCAAAATGCACTTACTCGAAGCACTCCTTAAAATGGAGAACACCGACATCTGTGCAGTGACTGAGACCTGGTTCAAGGCTCCGGATAGCAACCTAGCACTACCAGGCTATAATTCATACCACACCTTTCGGCCTGTACACATGGACTGAAGCACTAAAAGCGGTGGTGTCTCCATATTCCTAAAGGATATGCTCACTTCCAGACTAGTAGCCCAACATAACACATCAGAGATACTTCAGGTACAACTAATACTGGATAAAACTGCAATCCAGGTTGTAGCCTGATATAGATCCCCCACCATGTCCCAAGACTCCCACTCCACATTCCTAAACACACTGGAAAATATTAGGGTACAACCCAATATGCTTATACTGGGAGACTATAACTACCCCTCCATTAACTGGGAAAATTACTCATGTACCAACACACTTGCTCAACGTTTTCTGGAATTCATTAATTCCAGTGCCCTCGACCAACTCATTCTTACCCCCATCAGGGGTAGAAACATCCTTGACCTGGTCATTACTAACATGGGCGACCGTTGCTCTACACCAATAATCAACTCCTCCCTGGTCTGATCTGACCACAAGCTAATCAGCATGGATATCCACATCCCACTCTCACTCTCCCCCAAAGGAAACCACTGTAAAAAACTTTTCCAAAGAAAATTTTGGACTTCTAAAACAGAGGTGGGTAACTTCACAACACCCATGCAAATGGAAAATAGGTGCATGACTGAATCATACCCCAATGCACTGTTTGAGCACATACACAAGTGCATGATACAGGTCATACCAAACAGAACTAAGACACTCTCCTCCAAAAAAGGAAGCCAATCTGATGGTTCCCCCACCATAAACAAACTCTGCAACAGAAGGAAAAAACTGTTGCAGAAAAGGGTGAAGTCCCAAGACTGGAAAAACTCCCTTGTCAACCTCAGCAAAAAAATGAGATCCATCATCAAATCCTCTAAAGCTAGCTATGAAAACAAAATTCCTGTAGATTCTAAAGACAACCATAAGGCATTTTATAGTTATGTCAAGAATCTACATGGCAATACTCAGATCTGCTCTGAGTTACAGCACAATGACAATACATATACAGAACCAAATGATATTGCTAAGATATTGACCAACAGGTTCAGTGCGAACTTCACCCCCCTTTCACCCCCTATAGGGCCTATCACAATACCTGAGAAATGCCAAGTTCCTATTATCATGGCTACACAGATAAAAAATGCACTGTCTAAAGCCAAGAATACAGCTTCTATGGGACCTAATAATATCCCTGGCTGTGTTCTACATGAATTACAAAGTGAACTGGCACCACACCTGATTACCCTTAATTTCAGACTTTGTTCATACTGAATGGTGCACTGCTATGGTCATCCCACTCCACAAAGGGGGAGCGACTACAGACCCTGGGAACTACCACACCATTAGCCTGATGAGTCTAATATGTAAGGCTACAGAGTGCATCATCATGAAGCTTATAAATAAGGGCATAGGGAATTTCCAAACTCTGGACCCCACACAGTTTGGGTTTTTGAAAGGTAGATCATGCCTGCTCAACCTGATAGACTTCTTTGAGTCTGTCACCAGAGCTGTGAATGAGGGCAAGGTAGCTCACACAGCCTACCTAGATCTTGCCAAGGCCTTCGACACCATCCCTCACTCAGGAATCATAGATAGACTCACTAAACTAGGCATAAACCCCTATGTCATAAGATAGGTTGCCAACTGGCTGACTGATAGAACCCATATTGTGAAAGTAGTGGACTCCAAATCTGACTATCAACCAGTTACAAGTGGTGTCCCACAGGAATCCATCCTGGGGCCTCTCCTGTTTGGCATCTACTTCTTTGAAGTTAAAGCCAACACAAAGGGACTCTGGCTGACCAAGTTCACAAATGATTGCAAACTGGGAGCTGTTATTGATTCTCCAGCTGATGTAGACATTCTACAAAAAGGCCTCACTGACACCAATGACTGGTGCCAGAACAATGACCTTAAGCTCAATGCCAAAAAGTGCATTGTCATTCCCTTACGGAAAAATTCAGTGCCCATGAACTACCACATAGGCGGTAGTCCACTAAACACTGAAAGTGTGATAGGATACCTGGTGACACAGGTTGTCAGCAACTCCCCTTTGATAACCACATTGCCACTGTAGTCAGAAAGTCCTTCTATGTGGCACATCTCATTATAAAAGGTTTTTCATCCAGGAAGAAAGAGGTCATAATCCTTCTCTACTTGTCCCTCATTAGCCTATTATAGAATACAATGCCTCATTTGGTATGTACCTCACTAGACACCTACAGCAACTGTAAAGGCCACAAAAATACCTCACTAAGAGGATTTTAGGCCTTAGACATATGCCCTATATGGACAGACTCAAAAAACTCCAGCTATACTCTGTCTCTTATCCCCTACTTAGAGGCGATCTCTGCTTGTCCTACAAAGCCATGTCTGACCCAGAGCTGCTAGATATGCTACACCTAAAGAAATTCCATTCCCTCCATGACACATGCTCCAGGGACCTAACCCTCATTACCACAATAAACAGAACATGCTGGATGGACAGGTTCCTAACCTAGAGACTTCCCATACTCTGGAACAAACTTCCCATTCACGTCAAGCAGAGTACTTCACTGGCCCTCTTTAAGAGAAATCTTGACAAGTGGATGGGCAATAAGGAGTTCACCCCAGGGATCACTTCAGTGGCCTTGTTTGACAGGGGCACTGGGTAACGTTGGGTAGCATAATACCAGGGAATCTTCTTGGGCTAGGCTTATATAGGTTCCAGGGCCATTAGCCTAGTACACACCTATGAACCTAAGAAGTAGAAGTATATACTATCTTTCCCAACCTAAGTAATGTCCAAGATTTTTTCCAGCAAAAATTAGAAAGACGTAATGCAAACTACCTTATAATTTTCGTAAACATGGCCTGCTGACAGTGTTCTATACAGTTCTATACAGCCAGTCTCCTCTTATGTAGCTATATACAGAAAATAATGCAAAATACCAGTAATAATACAATCAAACATAGACAAACCACACCAGACAGAATTACTCACTTAACAAGTTATATAAACACACTAGGTTACGACTCTAAGAGAGTGACAGGGGTCAAACTGAATGCATCTGTCCAGGTGGGAAAGCACATATCAGTATTTAGTTTAACATCAATTATGTGTGTACTCTGTCATTTTTTCAGTGTGATGCTCCAAGAAGATTGTACATTATGGGATGTGATGAACAATATCTCAGAATGGAAGAATCAAGGACTGAAAAATATATGCTGCCAGAATTTTGAGGTGGAACACTCAGCTTGTGTTGCATGGAAGAAGATTATCACTTTAGATACCGTGGAAAGAATGGGTCTGTTAGAAAGAATAAGAGACAGAGCGAGAGATATATAGACACCCCCACAAACACATCCACCCCCCACACACACACGTACACACACATGCACTTACACATGCGAGTGCACGTGCACACACACACACACACACACACACACACACACACACACACACACACGCACACACACCGGGAGAGGGAGAAACAAAGAGAGAGAGCAAGAGAGGTGAAGTTGCTTGTTTATTTTCTTGCACATCTGAGTTGAGTAAATGTTGCGGAAGAACTAGGTAATATATAAATCAGGTGGCATTTTAATATATTAGGTGTGATTCAAAAATCTGATACACTAAATTACACTGGTATTTACTGTAAAGGTTACAGCTCTGTAACACTGACAGGCTAGAGGGAATCAAGAGACAAAATACTTACAGAAAATGTTATGCTCTGCATTGTAGGATGGCACTTTATGGGGCATGCATGAGTTTAAATAAAATATATGCAGAGTGTAGAGAGTAGCTTTGTGACTGGAAGAAAAAAAATAGATTATACGTCTTACTTAATGGGATGCGGGTAGTTTAAAGTAACCACTGTTAAATGTTTGTATAACTTCTGCTAATAATTTGATTAAAGGAAGAATGGGTTACAAAAATGCGATTTAAAATGATGTTGTGATTGGAATATGTGTTGGGATAGCTGTTGTTAAGCCTGCAAGTTAAGTCAATGAGGTGATGAAGCTAACTGAAGAAGGATAGTAACAATGCTACAATAATGGCACATAATCCGCTAACAAGTCCTAATAAGTATAGAAATACTGGACAAAAATCCATTATTCTCATCCCGTCCTTTAATGCTTTTAAGCAAACCTTTCAGGCCTGTAACTATTTTTGTCAAAATAAATTCACATATTTCCCCAAAGAAGGATAGCAATCCTCTGAACATATATTCCTACTATTCATGGTCAGATGATCATCACCCTTTTTTTGGAACAAAGCAAACATTAGATAAATAAGGGCCACTGTCTGGCATAATTATTTTTGTCCAGTATACATATTAGAGTAATATAGTGTAATAAAAAATGTATGTAATGGAACATATACACCGTATGGTATGATATGTAGATGTACACATTGTCATGCATACCTCTCAACATTGTGTAGAAAAGTGTAGTACCAAAACACTTAGGAACATCCAATAATCCAATATAGAAGGTTGTAGCGATAACGAAACACACTGGCAACTCTTGTAAAAGGCAAAACCATTTAATAGGAAATGAAAGATGAGCGCTTTCGCGTGGTTCACCCACGCTTCATCAGATAAATTACTGAATCTATATTCAGAGTTTAAATACATTTGCTAAAGGCGGGAAAGTCTGCTCATTAAACAATCAATTTAAACAATTAAGTTAAAATAAGCATTAGGTTCTTCAAGGGGCATGCTACTAATTACTTATTCTAGTAGTAGAACTTATATTTTTATTATGCCCTCTGAGAGCAACACTAAAAACTACTTATAAACAAAGTAGTTAACAAAGGCTAAAAACTAAACGAACTTAAAACATCAAAAATGCTTGTCTTATCCTATAAATGCATGTTAAACATGAATTTATGAAATGAATATATGTTTTTTACATCACATTACTTAACAATATCCAGTTGAAATCATCCATTTAATATACATTTATTAGTTTATATACATATTCAGTGCATAATCATACATATAAGCTTTGTCACATATGTATACATTTCTTATACAATGCATTTAGAGTAATTTTGTCAGGCTTTGACAAATTTGATTAAGTGAACTCATTTATTTATTTATCTATTTATATTATATATTTATACTTCACTCAGTAATTAATACATATGTATTTTTCACACTTCATTATTTACATATTTTAGGTAGGGAGAATTATAAAGTATTTAAGAACTATGATAGATGGTTATGTTTTTCATAATGGATAACATGTACATAAAGTGACATCTTGATACACTCTGTCTCCATACATATAGTTTTGTATATTTTTTTTATACCTTTTCTATACCTTTATGATCTATATTCACATATTGTGTTTGTGTTATATAAAGTGACATCTTGATATGTCCTGTTTTTATACACATATCTTTTATGTTCACTTTATACATTCATGATTCACATTTAAACATTACGTTTGTGTTTATTTAAAGTGGACTAATTCATTTTTATCCACTGATTTTAATGTTCATCAAGTGTGTTTAACATGCGTTTATAGGATAAGACAAGCATTTTTGATGTTTTAAGTTCGTTTAGTTTTTAGCCTTTGTTAACTACTTTGTTTATAAGTAGTTTTTAGTGTTGCTCTCAGAGGGCATAATAAAAATATAAGTTCTACTACTAGAATAAGTAATTAGTAGCATGCCCCTTGAAGAACCTAATGCTTATTTTAACTTAATTGTTTAAATTGATTGTTTAATGAGCAGACTTTCCCGCCTTTAGCAAATGTATTTAAACTCTGAATATAGATTCAGTATTTATCTGATGAAGCATGGGTGAACCACGTGAAAGCGCTCATCTTTCATTTCCTATTAAATGGTTTTGCCTTTTACAAGAGTTGCCAGTGTGTTTCGTTATCGCTACAACCTTCTATATTGGATTATTGGATGTTCCTAAGTGTTTTGGTACTACACTTTTCTACACAACGTCTTCAGTCTTTTTGGTGCAGTACCATTCAGCAGGACCGCTGACTTTACATACGTTTGTGCTTTTGCTTTTGGCCAGCGTTTCCAGCACACCATGGAACCCATCACCAACTCAGTTCCGGAGCCGAGGGACGCATCTTCTTTATGGGATGGCGTTACACATCTACATAGTAACCCTTTATTGTCTCTGGACTTTATGGGAGAAGTTGGACACATTAACCACAGTACAACTGGTGAGAACCTTACAGAGTTTTATTCTCTTTTGAAAACTATAGAAGACAACTTATATCAGTTGCAGAGGTATGCCTGGCAAAGGCTACATCTGGAAGCATGTATTCATTTCAGAGTAGTCCCCAGGGGCATGCGTGTGTTCTGCATGCCCACCTATGGGGACTCACATCCTGAACTCCTCAAACGGTGGCAGGATCTTAATATAGAATTGGGATTCAAGTATGCGCAATTAATGCTGGACTATTTTTTGCCCTTAGAGACTGAGCTAAGAAATAGAACTGATAAAATGTATCAACAGTTAACAGAACGATTTACATCAGAACATTGCCTTGGTAAAATCAACTATACCTTTTCGCAAATTAATAGTTTTAGTGACAGACTAAGAATCACTAAACAGAAAAAATTATTACGTGACCATCAGGATTTCCAAAAAGGCCAAGTGTTTGTTTGGCCAAGATATCAATCTTCTAACCAACAGAACTCCGTATCTGAGACAGAAACAGTTTCCGGTTTTAAATCAAAAAATCCAGCAACTAACAACATTGTTGCACCATCGTTACCACGCACACCTGCCTCCATGATTACCAGGGAAGCGGATGTGATGACATCTTCAGAGAGCAGTCAAATTGAAACCACTCATACTGACACGCCTCCTTCCAATCAGGAAGCATTTTTTCAACAGCTACCTTCAGTAACTACGGGAGCAATTCCAAAGAATACTTCTAGTGCTTTACCTTCACTGGCTAATTTTTTACCATATCAAAAACGGCCACTCACATATCCCCACAGGGGACGATCGCACAGCAGGGATTCCCGCAAGAGAAAGAATTCAACGGAACTATCAGGTTACAACAGAAGGAAAAAGAACTGACTTCAGAGTTACTATTTAATCTTTCTAGTCTTGCTTTGGACCGTACTACTATACAGGTATTAGACAGAGGCCTGAATTTCATACCTGCTACTCCGGCAACACTGACTGATACGCTACTTGACCTATGATTGTTTTGCAGGAAATTGTCTTTGAAATTGTTATTTAATGACAACACAGTATATGAGCAAGGGGATGCATTGTTCAAAACTAAAAGCACGTATATTCCTGCTATGCCTTTACACATAGAATGTTTCCTTAGGGCCTGTGAAAATCAATATTACTTAATGTTTAGTAAAGTGAATAAGAAAGGTAGATTTTACAACCTGACACCACAAGAAAACCGCTCCCTTAATACACTTAAACAGAATACCCAGATAGTGATAAAACCAGCTGATAAGGGAGGTGGAGTGGTTATCCTAGACAGTCAGGAATATATCACCAGTATGTTCAAATTACTATTGGATGTTGACACATATACCCCCATATCAACTAAGGAAGTAACTAAAATCATAAAAACTGTTAAAGACGTCCTCTATGACCTTCTCATGTGTCGCCAGATCAGCCAAGAAGCCTATGAGTTTTTATATATAGAACATTCCACCACTCCCATAATAAAAGGGATACCCAAGGTGCATAAAGGCACCTATCCGGTTCCGTTGAGACCTATAGTATCGGGTGATAAATGGATAACAGCACATGTTTCACAACTAATAGAAAACATTTTGAGACCTGTAGTAGAGCAGTCACCCACTATCCTTAAAGATACTTACGATCTTTTAAGAGATATTAAAGAACTAACATTAGATAGCCATCAAACACATCTCCTTATCACCTTGGATGTTAAGGACTTATTTACCTCAATACCCAATGACATAGGAATGCAATACATTAATGAATTATTATCTAAAGAGACTAGTTTCTCTAGTGATAGAATCATACTTATAGATCAGCTCCTTGAATTGGTGTTGTATAATAACGCATTCATGTTTGGTGATTCCATCTATCTACAAAAGTGGGGGGTAGCCATGGGCACCCCCTGCGCAAACACCTATGCCAACTTGGTAGTCCTATGGTGGGAGAAACTATATCTTTTCACACATGAAAGTTTTAAGCTCATAAAATTCTACCGGCGTTTTGTGGACGACGTGATAGTGGTTTGGGAAGGCACACAGGCATTATTTGAATTATTTATGCAATACTTAAATACCACCACCACGTTTTTACAGTTCACACAAGAAATTTCTGATCAAGAAATTAATTTCTTAGATGTCACACTTAGATTCACCAAAGGGGGCAGGCTAGATTCAACTTTGTATAGGAAACCTACATGGAAAAATTCAATGCTATGCTTTGACAGTATGCATCCCCGACACACTTTTCAAGCTATTGTCAAAAGTCAGTTTATTAGAATTCAGAGACTATGCAGTGGTATAGAAGATTTGAATAGAGAAGCACATTTCATGGAGAATTTATTTATCAACAGAGGTTACAATCCTACTATGGTTAAAAGTATTAGATCTGAAGTTCTGGGTGATGTGACGTTTGCAGAAAAGCAAAACACAGTTTTGAAATATACCAAAGGCAATTATAGACCTTACAAAAGAAATGATGTTAAGAATAATTATATTAGCTACATCATTACCTACACCAGTGACATTAAAAAGATACAACAAGTTATCAGTAATAATTGGCATATCCTAGCTATTGATTCTCGTACTAGAAACATCATCAGTAATTATCCTAGATTCACCTACAAAAACAGTAAAAACCTTAAGAGAATTCTATGTGGTGATTCACACATTAAGATACAAGAAGGTATTAACTTAGTGAATAGCATTCATATCAAGGATTTTGGTACATATCCTTGCTATAATTGCAATAGATGCAAATTTATAACAAAAATACAGCATTTTAAACACCCTAATACTGATTATGTCTTTAGACCATATTTTCGAGCAACTTGTAACACCTCCAATTTGATATATCTCGCCACATGTAATAAATGTAAAGCTTTCTATGTAGGGCTAACAAAGAGGAAACTACAGGAACGTATCTACAACCACCTGTATGATATACTCAAGGCCATAGATACCAATGCTTTGGCGAAGCACATCATGGAGTTCCCCACACATACCTTCTGTTTTAGAGTCTTACAAGAGGTAAAACAGGATGATAGAGGTGGAGATAGAGAGAATCACCTGGCACTTGTGGAACTCAACTGGATATTGAGATTAGGTGCACACATAGAGCCGGGAATTAATAATTACGTCTCTATTAAACCAGCACTAACATCTAAAAAATGAATATATGTTTTTTACATCACATTACTTAACAATATCCAGTTGAAATTATCCATTTAATATACATTTATTAGTTTATATACATATTCAGTGCATAATCATACATATAAGCTTTGTCACATATGTATACATTTCTTATACAATGCATTTAGAGTAATTTTGTCAGGCTTTGACAAATTTGATTAAGTGAACTCATTTATTTATTTATCTATTTATATTATATATTTATACTTCACTCAGTAATTAATACATATGTATTTTTCACACTTCATTATTTACATATTTTAGGTAGGGAGAATTATAAAGTATTTAAGAACTATGATAGATGGTTATGTTTTTCATAATGGATAACATGTACATAAAGTGACATCTCGATACACTCTGTCTCCATACATATAGTTTTGTATATTTTTTTATACCTTTTCTATACCTTTATGATCTATATTCACATATTGTGTTTGTGTTATATAAAGTGACATCTTGATATGTCCTGTTTTTATACACATATCTTTTATGTTCACTTTATACATTCATGATTTACATTTAAACATTACGTTTGTGTTTATTTAAAGTGGACTAATTCATTTTTATCCACTGATTTTAATGTTCATCAAGTGTGTTTAACATGCGTTTATAGGATAAGACAAGCATTTTTGATGTTTTAAGTTCGTTTAGTTTTTAGCCTTTGTTAACTACTTTGTTTATAAGTAGTTTTTAGTGTTGCTCTCAGAGGGCATAATAAAAATATAAGTTCTACTACTAGAATAAGTAATTAGTAGCATGCCCCTTGAAGAACCTAATGCTTATTTTAACTTAATTGTTTAAATTGATTGTTTAATGAGCAGACTTTCCCGCCTTTAGCAAATGTATTTAAACTCTGAATATAGATTCAGTAATTTATCTGATGAAGCGTGGGTGAACCACGCGAAAGCGCTCATCTTTCATTTCCTATTAAATGGTTTTGCCTTTTACAAGAGTTGCCAGTGTGTTTCGTTATCGCTACAACCTTCTATATTGGATTATTGGATGTTCCTACGTGTTTTGGTACTACACTTTTCTACACAACGTCTTCAGTCTTTTTGGTGCAGTACCATTCAGCAGGACCGCTGACTTTACATACGTTTATACCTCTCAACATCTTAAAGCAAGAAATCTGGACAAAGCCATAAATAAAAGTGGGACAAAGGCCCAAAAATAGGGGCAATTTTTAAATAATTGCTCTTGCAAACTTAGAAAGTTTTTAGAATAACAGGTTTTGTATTAGCATGAATTGTCTGAATGGTATGAAGTCTGAAACTCAAATGTCTGTCATTATTTTCTAATTTCAGTCTTTAATGATTTGCCACAAAACCATAATTTTATGAAAAATGGCCCAAAAATATGGACAAAAATCTGGACTTTATGTGAAAATCTGTACAGTTGAGAATGATTGTCACTTCCAGAAATTAAATCCATACATTTCTACATAATCAGACAATTTTTGCCAAAGGCTGCCCATTTTTGAAAGGGATATCTTATCTGAGGCTAACATCATCTGACACAGATAATATTTCAGGAAAACAGCTTTCAGTTATTTTACCCACTGGAAGGATAGACATGGCTTATGCATTTCCTGACCATTGACAGGATACCACAAAATAACCAAATGTGAGACATTGCAATCTATCCTGGGTGACAGAGATGGAGTGAATGAACAGCTACTTACAGTTCATTGCCTTCTCCTCATGTATTACGACAGAGCTGAGTCACCATCTCCCCCGTTAACCCAATGTAGAACACATGACAAAAATGTGGATCCAGTCTTCCAACAACTAAGGTCTGCACCACCAACAGTAATTATGTAATCCAGAGCATATAAGATGCATCCTGCTTCTGGCGAAAGGAAGAATACGGGAAGTGGCAAAGTTAAATTTTGTGATGTAGGACAGCACCATTAGCAGGAAGTCTCTGCCAGACTATCCCAGAGAAAGCCACAGCATTTCGCAATTTGTCTCCAAATTATCCTTAGTAAGTGAGTTCAGCAAATTTCATAAACCATATAAATGTGTGAGTCCCCCAATTTCACATGGTTTGGCATGCACCTATTCTAACACTTTACACAAACAGACACACACACACACAGACACATGCACACACACACACACACACACACACACACACACACACACACACACACACACACACGCATGTCTATATATGGTTCAAGTCTGTAAGAAATAACTGTCATAAGAGTGCTTGCTCTTAAAAGCTTGTTTTTCAGTCTCTGCTACTTTCTGTATGAGATTGCAGAGAAACGGGGTCTCAGAATTTGCCCTTACCCCACTACTGTGCAACATTAATTATTTATAACATATATATATATATATATATATATATATATATATATATATATATATAATGTAGAAAAATTGTTTTTTTAACTGATTTTTTCTTTTTCAATCTTTTTAGATTCAATCTAAAAGTATTACTGTTTTTGTTTATTCTGTCTTGCGATAGTTTAGCAAATCATGAAACATTTTATATATATATATATATATATATATATATATATATATATATATATATATATATATCAGTAGACCAAAATCCCACTTACCCATCTTTTAAAATACTGAGACGATAAAGCCGAAAATCCATAATACCGAACACTGGCATTTCACTCCATGTAAGTGACCTCTTGGCCACCATGTTGAACTTTGCCCTTACCCCCATGGTAGTGCTATCTCGCAGTTGGTATATTTAGTTAGGGGGTGGGGGGGTGAAGCAGCCCACATGGGTGGGTTTACTTTGCTTCAGTCTTAATTTGTTTGTCAGGTTGGTCAAGTGGTTACTATAGCAATAACCCACGCCTGGGTGTGGGTAATGCGGGATTTACCCACGGCTGGCGTGGTTACCAAACAAAGACAACCGTGGGTAAATCCCGCATTACCCACATCCAGAAGTGGGTTATTGCTATTATACTATGATATTATTTAAGAAAAGAAATAATTACTTTTCTTAAATAATGGCATTGAATAATGCCTCTTTGCTGCCCTTCCGCAGCTGTCTGGTATCCGCGGCAGTTCTGATGTAATGCACATGCCTACACAGTACATCAGAGCTGTGGCCAAAAAGCAATGGAGAAAGCAAGATCTCCATTGCTTTTTACTGTTTTGCTATGTTAAATGGGTGTAACATAGCGAGATAGCTTTAAAATAAGCAATGGAGATGTCAGTTGCTTATTTTAAAGCTGTCTCGCTATGTTAAACCCCTTTAACATATAAAACAGTAGCAATGGAGATCTTGCTTTCTCCATTGCTTTTTAAACCTCTCTCGCTATGTTAAATGGGTTTAACATAGTGAGACAGCTTTAAAATAAGCAACGGAGAGCTCCGTTGCTTATTTTAAAGCTTACTCGCTATGTTAAACACATTTAACATAACGAGACAGGTTTTAAAAAAAAAGCAACGGAGAAAGCAAGATCTCCATTGCTTTTTACACACTGTGCCGCTATGTTAAAGGAGTTTAACAGAGCGAGACAGCTTTAAAAAAAGCAACGGAGATCTCCGTTGCTTTTTTTAAACCTGTGTTGCTATGTTAAACTCTTTTAACATAGCGAGACAGTGTTTTAAAAGAAACTTATACTAATGGAAAAAGTCTGGGCGACCGGACCTTTTCCCATTTGTATAAGTCGATTTACAACTTGCATGCTGGCCAATCAGCATGCACGTTTTGGAATATTAATGGGGGGTCATGGTATAATTATCTTTAGTGGAAAGTCGGTGTTCCGGGTCATCGGTGTTCTGGATTGTTGGCCTTGTCCAAAATTGATATCCAAAATGTATGCCTATTGGTATAATGCTTAAGGTTTTTGCCTCACCAGTACAGGGTTTGAGTCTTGCTTTTGGGGAAATTGGATAGGCTTAAAATGGACTGCAAGGGCAACTAGCCTAGTACTTACTTATGAACTTAAGAAACTTTTGACAATGCACCCTTAAGAGCTATCCCAGTAGTCAGGGACTTGGGGACACAGATCGAGAGTATTCAAGCCTTTGACCATCACGTATCTACAGTAGTGAGGAAATCATTCTATGTTGTGCAACTTATAAATGAAAGTATGGCATCTAGGTACAAGGAGGTCAATGTTCCAATGTATTCAGCATTCATCAGACCTGTCATTGAGTACAATGCCCCATTTAGTATGTACCTAACTTGGCACATCCAATCGTTGGAATGTTCACTGAGGCTCCTCACTAAAAGAGTAGAGGGTATAAGTAACATATCCTATGCAGACTGCATCAAAGCCTTGTATTCTCTCTACTACAGGATGTTGAGAAGAGATCTATGGCTGAATACAAAGCATTGGTACACTCCACCATAATGGACCTCCTGCATATCTGCAAAACAATCAGCACCATAATTACCCATTGTAAAGACTTAAAACCTTGCCTGTGATATAAATAGAACCTGCTGGGGAGACAACTATATCCCAGAGACTACTACTTGTCTTGAATAGGCTCCCCACCCATGTGAAACAGAGTTTCTCCCTAGGACAGTTCAAGTGTAACTTAGACAATTGGATGGTGGCCAGGAAATTCAGCCCTATTTTGGCACCTGTGTCACCAATGGACACAGGCAGCCTGGAAATGGTTCATCTCCCAGGCTTCTGCTTGTAAATGTTTTAGTTCCCAAGCCCCTGTTTACACTTACCAAGGGTACCAGAAATTGTCAGAGATTTGGGATGCATGGCTAGGCTTAAACAGTTGCTTGTTGTGGTGGTTAGCCTTGTATACACCTATGAACCTATAAAATCAATGCATCAAAATGCAAAAAGGTCAACCCATTCTGAGCATGCTCTAAGGATTAACCCAGAGTGGACTAAACCAACAACAGGTGTTTATGTAGGGGTTCCATGTATTGCAATGCACCCATATATATATATATATATATATATATATATATATATATATATATATATATATATATATATATTAACACATATAGATAGTTAGATAGATTGGTAGATAGATGGGTGTTTTACAATATACCCATATGAACACACACACATATATACCACAGCAAGTAAGCCTTCATACCCACTAAGCTTGAACTCCCTAAATGCTTCAGAGGACAGCCATTATTTTCTAATTTTCTAATAGCCTTGAATAACATTCACCATACTGTGCTTCTGCACTGGCCCACTCGCTTAACTTTGTACAAACTGAGCCTTTCTACTTCAGTAGGAACAAGTCTTGAAGAATCCAAAGGTTTTCTAGGGCCATTCTAGGTAGTGCTTCTTTCAACAGCTTTATGCCCTTACACAATCAAATAAGTGCCTAAATAGCACAAATATCCTTTATGACTTTACACAATGAAACAAGTGCCTAAATAGCACAAATTACCCTTCATATCAAACCCACATGGCATATTAATCAATGTTCCAGTAAACCTAAGTCTACCATGACCCTCCCATAACTTCTTTTAACTCCATGTGTCTTATATTCTATGAAGTTCTATAGCTAGGTAAGAGCCTAGAGGAACAAGGCCATACAAATTATGTCATACTGTATAAAGTTTTAGGTCTGGGAACTAAAGGCTTCATCATATTTGCTTTTAACTATTGGCAAAGTACACTCAGTGACACTTAACAATATATAACTGAATGTTTTTTTCCAGCTAGTCAGAATCTGAACTAGAGTATGCACCACAGTGGGCCACCAAGGGTTAGACTATCTTAGATAAAGGATAATCTCCACTAAAAGGATAAAGTAATTTTTTCCCATTATTTGTCATACGCTTTAGAGGTTAATCGGTCCCCACTAAGCTTACATGTAGTGAGATCATCAAGATTTTATATATATAAATATATATATCTATATATATCTATCTATATATATATATACATATATATATATATATATATATATATTGTTGTGTCTTTCAGCTTTTCCCAGTTAGGGGTCGCCACAGCAGAACTCCAGTCCACTAATGATTGACAGTAGATTTTTTACATGCCAAGTTGCCAGCCCTGATGCAGCACAACCTTCAACGAAGGTACACCCATTCACGCATGTCTCCACACAGAAGACTCTCTAGCTGAGAACTGAACCAGACAGCATCTTACTGTGAGGTGACAATGCTACCGCAGCACCACCACCTCAGTATATTATATATATATATATATATATATATATATATATATATATATATATATATATATATATATATATATATATATATATATAGAGAGAGAGCACCTTTTTTTCTACTTTCCACCACCTTTCACATAAGAAAAATCTAATTAAAGGTCAAGGTATTAGAATATCTCAAATGACATCTAACAAAGGGCCTTAAAAGTGAGATGACAGGGGAATCCAAGATCACTAGTAGTGAGTATTTCTAATGATGCTTTTGACCAGAGAGGTAAGCATTCTAAACCACTGTCGGGAGTGGGTTTAGAGACTAACCCATTTAAATCCAAAAACGAGACCAGTTCTAATGATTTAGACTTTGAAAGAGCTATTTTAAGGCAATATTATGCTGGAATAAAACAAGTTAAAGAAATTGTAGAAAATAATTGAGTTAATATGAATGCTAACTAAACTGCATTTCAGGTTGCTGGTGAGAATATATAAAACTGGAAAAAAATTAAGAAACTGTTAGCAAACAATAACTACACAAAAAGAGGTCAGGACAAACAACCTTTTTAAGAAGGGTATGACTAGGTGTGATATATATATATATATATATATATATATATATATATATATATATATATATATATATGTATGTATAAAAGTGAGGAATTAAAAGTAGACAATATCTCTGGCATAACAGTTCACCTATAGACAATATTTCTGGCATAAGATATTACCTACAAACAGGTAGCTGTTTAACTTCAGGGAGTGCTATTTGGGGTCTATATTATGATGCCAAAGAGGCAAAACAGTGAATACCATTTCAGCGACACATAAACAACGAAATACCACTAACGCAATCAGTCAGGTCACCAATTATTTTCTAGGGAAAAACGTCGGTAGACCAACCAGACATGACACACCATCTAAATCATTACAAAGTGGGGGGCTGTCCTGTGCCCCCCACACTCCCCTAACTAAATATACCAACTCCAAGATTTTACTTCAGTGGGGTAAAGGGCAATTTCATGGCAACGGCCAAGCAATTTTTTTTCCCTAGGGAAAAAATCGGTGAACTGGCCATTCACGTTAGTGGTATTCCGCAGTTTATGTGTCACTGAAATGGCATTCATTGTTTTGCCCTTTCGGCAGCATAATATAGACCTAGAATTTGTGGCGAGCTGTTCTGGTTGTTCAGCCCTCTAGATCGATAAGACTGAGCAGGCACTTAAAAAAAGAATTTACGAGCAATTATATGATATTAGTACAGCAAATAACAGCAATGCATTATACAAACATTATACATTTTGCAATGAATTTGGAAAATTCAGTTTTATGATTATTGAGAAAGTAATAATGAATCCAAGGGGTGGAGAGCGTGATATGAAGTTTGAGTAGAGAGAATTATTATGGCATATAAAAGCAAATGCTAGTGTATTCCCAGGTTTGAAGTTTGAACAAACATATATCAGTAAAACCTGTTTTGAAAATGAAATCTGCTAAACTTTATTTTTTTAACAATTTTCTACCAATTTTGTTGTCCAGCTTGTATTATCTTTTTACAGTTTTTTACATTTAGTTGAGTTACATTATAATTGATAAAATAATTTTTAACATCTATTAGTTTTAAAAATGAAGAATTGGGAAAAATACACATTTTCTAATGGTGTGGTTTAATAATGATTTTATAATGCATGATGCAAAAGCAAAATTTTTTAAACAGACTTATTTTTTTCTAGGTGTTTAAGAAATGATTGTGACATGTTGATAGTGATTGATTGACTGAGCCTCATATAAAAGGCATGGATTTGTGGAACTGATGCTCTGAAGAAGTCCCACTGAATTATGTAGAGGGATGTTAAGTACTAAACCTAAATGAATGATAAAATAAAGTGTGTTTTAGTTTTTCAATTTTTACTCATGTTGACTTCCCTTCGGTTAAGTATTCATCAGCTGTAGCTTCCTTACAATTACACATTTGTGGTTCTTGAGATTTTGTGATCTCCCGTGCATTCAATCAGACTTGTTTTAATGGTTGCGAGGGAACAGTATGCTTGATATGTAAGGCCAGCATATTCCAGAAAGTGGGAAAACATTGGGTTTGGCACCTGTCATGTCTCCTAATGTTACTGATGTGGTAGCAAAGGTTAAGGTTAATAGCTCAAGTGTTTGTTTTCCACTAATTCTATTTTACTGAAAGAGTTCAAATAGTGCTAGGTCATTAGTAGACTGTAAGGTCAATAAGAGATCATTTTTCAGGATTCTGTATAGCAATGAGTACAGCCACAGAGCTTTTAGTCTATCTGAACAACAACATGTGACCTAACTTAGTCTGGAGATAGTAAGCTGATGGTGCCTGGTATATTGAGGAGAGCATTTCAATCTCCAGGCACTGCAAGGAAAATAAAGAACAGTGAGGTCAGCTGTTAACTTGATAAACACCTTGATTTATCAGTGCTGATTTTAAAGCTGGAGATTTGGCCCAATGACTATAGCATGTCTCAGAGTTTAGTAAATATCTCATCAGAAGGATGTTGAATTATCATGACAGCATTTTCTGTGAAGAAGGTTTATAGCAGACTGGAATGACATTCCCACCAATCACTTTTAGTGAAGCAAACGTCATAAGTATTTCTATGCCAACTCTACTATGGCCAAGAAAAAAATAAGAATGTTGAAAGTGAGAGCAAACCATGAGGGTTCTGCAGATGAGGTCGCATATCTGTAATATCCAAACCCTAAGATTGACTCAGTCGGAAGCACAGTTGTCCAACCTCCCTGTGACCCGAATATCTTTTGGAGGCATTCTAAAACCCCAGCACAACTGTTAAGTACTGGTAGTACTGCCTGGCAAAGACTTTTGTATCAGGTCTAAGAATCAGTGCTGGTTTTCCCTGCTGAGAAGTGTCCTCTATCACACCAAGTACCTATCAAATGTAGTCACTCTTCTTTCTATGTGGGGCATATCTAGACTAGTCTCGATATAACAAGCCTTCTTCTCATCAAGGGGTTATTATTCTTGCTAGGAATAGAGAGAAAAGCTAATAGCTTCCAGGATCTAACAATTCCTTCCCAAGTTTCTTAGCTATTAATACAAGAGTTGCATACCATGATGCTGGCAGTTGCTTCTCTGCCCAGGAGTTGTGTAAGTTACATACATTCAATAGCAACAACTGCGCTTGCACCAGAAGATTATTAAACTTTTTGTTAGACAGGTCATATGGCATACTTACTTTATTCATTTTCATAGCCTTAATACAGTCTTGAGCCTCTTCATCTAAGTTGGTTGAGATTGTTGTTGAGACTGAGATGGAGAGAGGGAAGAAAGACTAACAACAATATAATACATAAAGAAACTTACAACAGGAGGAACCATAGATACGCCATCTGTATGGGGTTTGTAGGCCTAGATGCATAGAGAACAATCATATGGCCTATACATCACTGAGAAGTTGAATACTTGGGATCCCACACTGGAACTTGTAGTTGCCTGTATTGCCCATGTAGCAATCTATTTCATTTTGATAGGCTGAGTTGAAATGGCAGGAGGAGTTTATTCAATCAGAGTAGAAACCTTTGAGATATAAATGTGCCATATTTCTTTATAAGGTTGATAGTAATGTTTACTGAGGCTGTATGTTCTTTTGTGTTCAGGTCACCTAAGGGGTATTCTAGCAAGGGGGTTCAAACAGCCAATGGCCCCTTAATTCTCTACATGTCAGGCATAGTTCGCCTCTAAGTAGGCAATAGAATAAGCAGAAGACAATTGCTGTATATTTAGCTATAGGGCAAACCTTGAAACATTTTAATTCTCTTTATAAGGAATGATTTTGGCTACTGGTTCCAAAACACAATCTATTATTGGTTTAAGAGCTTTGTAAAACAGACAACTACTAGCACAACTTTCAGCTCCACAGACGATCAGATGGGTAACTCACTGCTTTGCAGAAAATATCAGCTAATGGGTCTATACCATTTTTATCAAGTTACAATTTAAATGCAATGAGTCATAATGGGAATAAAAATCAAAAACTCATCAAAAATGTAATCACATTACAAGGAAGCACACACTGCAATTGATTCTGTGTGTGTGTGTTGGGGGGGGGGGTGCGCAGATCAATTTAGAGCTCCTCATGGAGATGACAGGTTGCATTTAATGGTTTAAGTTCATCAAGTTACAGATCCAATGAACTGTGACTTGATGAACTCTGTGGCTCTCTGTCTATATTAATATCAAGTGAAAGGTCATCATTTACAGGAATTCCGTATTCAGTATTTTGTCAACTTTTAGCTGTTACCCATCAACACTGCATAAAGCTGGTGGGTGGTTGTGGGGGGGGGGCTGCCAAATACCAGACAAGGACATTTAAGTCTACTGCACTGCATCACATCATAAGGTGCAATCTAGTGTCATGAAGGTTAAAGACAAGCCTTTACATTTTGTAATCATCTGCCTGTTGTTTGCAATTTGGAAAAAATGTCAAAAAGGAATAGCCGCAAAACACATTCTTGAAGGACTCCACTGTTTTTTTTTCTTTGTTAAACAAGAAACATCTTTATTAAATTATCAATTACGACATAAAATGAAAATAAACCACACCGATACAATCCTAGTTGCAAGCATTTTACATCACAATCCATACTGACACACTTCCAGTTGCAAACATTATACATCAATTATAATCTACCCAATCGTTCTTAGTCAAACATTACATAGTTCATTTAAGTCATGCCTTCTTTTAAACCCCATTCCTCCCCTGTACAGTATGAATTGTTCCCATTTTTTCCTATGTAGTTTGCTCCTAACTTTTTTTAAAGATCTCAATTCCAGTTGTTTTATTTCTGTTACTATATTCACTACTTCTAATATAGTTGGTTTAGATTTTGATTTCCATTTTCTAGCAATTGCTTTGGTGATTCTGAGGATCCATGCTTATGAGTCGCAGCCAAATTCTATAGTAACCCCATGAACATCAACTGCCATTCACAAGTGTACTACGCAAGGGGTGGTGGGTGGGAGACAATGCTAGAATTTTGTTTTCTGTATTACACATGCCTGCACACACACACACACACACACACACACACACACACACACACACACACATACACACACATATTGATAACTTAAGCGTCACCAGTCTGTGTATTACTCATCTTTGAATGTAGGAGAAAATAAATGCTAATAAAGAGAAGACACACAGATGCTTTGCATAAAAGGCAGTCCAGGCATGAAATTAATCAAAGAATTTGTTACTGTGAGGTGACGATGATACTCACTGTTCCACTGTAAGTATGTCCCACGTTGAAGACAGGAGGCCTCACATTCTTATTTGATGTGTATGAATACATAGATAGTTATGGACTCAAGTGATTGCATCTTCCTTTCCCTACAGATTCCTGAGATTATGCAGAATTCCCCACACAGGATATATTAATGAATGGCTTAGCCAGGTCAAAGTCATGACCATCATGACAACCCCTTTGATGAAGTCATCTCCTTTAAATACCTTTGTATGTGGCTTGATCCCACATTGAGCATTCACTTCCACCTAGAACCATTACAAAACTAAATAAATTCCTTCTTATTTTGGTCCCTTTCTTTATGGATCAACCAGGAATATTGCAGGCAATGGCATCCTACTAGAACAGCTTGCATGTGGACTTCCCCCATTTGCAGCAGCATCCAAGAAAACCTCTTTCACCTTCCAAACTATAAACAACTCTGCTATTTCATTACCCTCTCCCCTAGAAAAGTGCATCATTGTATCATGCTTAATAAAGCCATTTAGCTGCTTGTCAAACAGCATGCCAATCTGCTTCTTAGATTGAAACTCCTCGGGCTCCTCAAAGAAAAGTCCTGTCCTTCCCTCACCTCTAGCCTAATCAGAAAATCCCCTCCCCAGTTACAGTCTAAGAAGCTGTAACCACTCATAGGTTCATAGGTTCACAGGTAGGTACTAGGCTATCAGGCCTGGGGCCTATACACGCCCAGCCAAAAAGGTACCCTGGCTTTTGCCACCCAAGAAAATTATTTTCCTGTGCCACTGTTGAGCAGAGCCACAGAGGTGATCCCCGGGGTGAATTTCCTATTTCCCATCCATTCATCAAGATTTTTCTTGAAGAGTGCTAATGAGGAGGTTTGTTTGATATAGATAGGTAGTTTATTCCAGAGTATGGGAAGTCTCTGGGACAGGAATCTATCCCTCCGGCATGTTCTGTTTAATGTGGTGACAAGATTTAGGTCCCTAGAGCATGTAGCTCGGAGGGATTGGGATTTCTTTAAGTGGAGCATGTCCAACAGCTCTGGGTTTGACATAGCTTTGTATGTTAGGCAGAGATCACCTCTGAGCAGGCGATATGTGATGGAGTAAAGCTGGAGTTTTTTTAGATGGTCTGCGTAGGGCATCTGTTTGAGGCCGGTAATCTTCTTTGTGAGATATTTCTGCGGCCTTTCCAGTTGTTGTAGATGTCTTGTGAGGTACATACCAAAAGGTGCATTGTACTCTATAATGGGTCTAATAAATGATGAGTAGAGAGAAACAATGACCTCTTTTTTTCTGGATGAAAAACCTTTTATGATGAGGTGTGCCACGTAGAAGGATTTCCTGACTACTGTGGCGATGTGATTATCAAAGGACAGACTACTGTCCACCTGTGTACTAAGGTCTCATCACACTTTCAGTGTTAAGTATACCACCGCCTATGTTGTAGTTGATGGGATACAGAGTTTTTACCAAAGGGGCTGACAATTCACTTTTTGGCATTGAGCTTGAGGCCATGGCTTTGACACCAGGCATCTGTCTCAGTGAGGCCCTTTTGTAGGATGTCCACATCGTTAGGAGTTTCGATTATGGCTCCTAGTTTGCAGTCAACTGTGAACTTCATTAGCCAAAG
The DNA here is from genome assembly GCF_019279795.1 of Protopterus annectens. Classification (NCBI taxonomy): domain Eukaryota; kingdom Metazoa; phylum Chordata; order Ceratodontiformes; family Protopteridae; genus Protopterus; species Protopterus annectens. Next base: position 981,053,330 of record NC_056729.1, read on the forward strand.
ACCTTTTGTGTTAGCCTGTACTTCAGATAAGTAGATCCCAAACAGGAGAGGACCCAGGACTGAACCCTGTGGTACTCCACTTGTCACTGGTCTGAAGTTGGATTTGGAGTATGCTGCTTTCACAGTGTGGGTTCTGTCAGTGAGCCAGTTGGCAACCCATCTTGTGACATAGGGATTTATACCTAGTTTAGTGAGTTTATCTATAATTCCAGAGTGGGGGATGGTGTCAAAAGCCTTGGAAAGATCTAGATAGGCTGTGTGAACCACCTTACCATTGTCTAAAGCTTTGGTGACTGCTTCAAAGAAGTCTATCAGGTTTAGGAGACATGATCTGCCTTTTACAAACCTGAACTGGGTGGGATCCAGAGTTTGGAGTTTACCAATATCTTTGTTTATAAGTTCCATGATGATATGTTCCATGGCCTTGCAGACCAGGCTCGTCAGGCTAAAGGGGCGGTAGTTCCCAGGGTCCGTGGTGGCTCCTCCCTTGTGGAGTGAGATAACCATTGCTGTGCACCATTCAGCAGGCACAAAGCCTGAGGTGAGGCTATGATTGAACATGGTACTTAGGTGGGGTGCCAGTTCATTCTGTAGTTTGTGTAGAATGCAGCCTGGGATGTTGTCTGGTCCCATGGATGCTGTGTTCTTGGCTTCGAAGAGTGTGGTTTTTACCTGTGCAGCTGTGATTACAGGAACTTTGCATTCTTCTGGTATACAGATGGGCTCTTTAGGGGGTGAGAGGGGGTGTAAAGTTAGCACTGAACCTATCTGCCAGGATGTTGGCAATATCAGTTGGGTCTGTATATTTAGTGCCATTGTGCTGTAACTCAAAGCAGATCTAAGTGTTGCCATTGAGATTCTTGACATAGCTATAGAATGCTTTGTGGTTGTCTTTAGACTCAGTGGCGATTTTGTTTTCGTAACTAGCTTTGGAGGATTTTAGCAGGGATTGCAGCTTCTTACTGAGGCTGACCAGAGAGCTCCTCCACTCATGGGATTTTACTCTCTTTTGCAACAGTTTCTTCCTTCTGTTGTACAGTTTGTTTATGGCAGGGGACCACCAGATTGGCTTCCTTTTTTTGGAGGATAGCATCTTAGTTCTGTTTGGGATAGCACGATCCATGCACTTATGTAAGTGCTTATAAAGTACAATTGTGTAGGATTCAGTAGTCGTAACTGTATTGTCCATCTGCATGGGTGTCATGAAGTTCACCACTTCTGTCTTAAGAAGCATGAAGTTGGCTTTGGAGAAATGTTTTACCATGGTTTCCTTAATGGGGGGGTGGAGGCAGGATGTGGATATCTAGGGTAATTAGCTTATGGTCGAGCAGACCAATGAGACGTTGACTTCAGGTGTGGAACACCAGTCACTCATACTGGTAATGACTAGATCCAGGATATCGTTGTCCCTGGTGGGGGTGTGGATAAGTTGATCCAGGGCATTGGAATTTATGAATTCCAGAAAGTGTTGAGCAAAGGAGTTGGTACAGGAGTAGTTTTCCCAGTTAATGGTGGGGTAGTTGAAATCGCCCATTATTAGGGTGTTTGGTTGAACCCTAATATTTTCCAGTACATCAAGAAAAGAGTAGTGGTAATCCTGTGGCATGGTGAGTGATCTGTGGCAAGCTACAATTTGGATTGCAGTTTTGCCCAGAGTTAGTTGTACTTGGATAACCTCGGCTGCATTATGCTGAGCAACTAGCCTGGAGGTGTGGATATCCTTAATGAATATGGACACACCTCCGCCTTTGATGTTCCGGCCCAGGTTACATGGCCGAAAAGTGTGGTATAAGTTATAGCCTGGTAGTGCAGGGGTGCTCTTTGGAGCCTTGAGCCAGGTCTCAGTCACTGCGCAGATATAGATGTTCTCCATTTTAAGGAGTGCCTCGAGTGAGTGCATTTTGAGGTTTAGACTTCTAGCATTGAGTAGCATCAACCTCAGTTTTTGCTTGCCTGTTCCTGTTACAGTGGTGAATTTGTCATTTGAACCTTGCCTAAAAAAGGCACTATAGGGGCGGCAAGAACTTTAGCCAGTATCCAGAATCCCAAAGGTGGCAGGTGCAGGCCATCTCTGGCAAAGCATCGCGGTCTGTCGACCATGTCATCCCAGGCAGACAGATACTGGATCCCTTTAGGGACTCAGGTCCAATTCTTTAGAGTCTTGGAGCCAGACTTCATTGCTCTAACTCTTCTCTATCATAAGCACCAAACTCTGGAAATCCCTCCATACTATTTATTTATTATTTTTGTTTATTGGGAAAGTCCAACTGGGCACAGGACCTATTTTTAGTGGAGGCCAGGGAGAAAGGCTCCAGCTTATAAACAGCAGCAATAGACAGAGTGAGACTAAAATTTGAAAGGCAATAATAAGCAACAGTCTTTACAACATTTCTCAAAAGAGGGAGAACTGCAAGAGATCAAGCTGATAAACCGAAGATAATGGTTGTTGAGGGTAAACGAGTATAACAAAGGGTGGTAGAGAGCAAGTTACATTTCAGGCAAGTGGAGGATATGGAGGGAGCAGTGCAGTGATGAGGCTAAAGAAGAGTGATGTGCTAATGTAGTGCAGAGCCAGGACTTGAGTAAGTGAGACTTTAGCTGTAGTTTGAAAGACTTTAGCAAGCAGTCCTTTCTTACTTTCCGGGTAATTGAGTTCTCGATCTTTGATACCTGATAGGAATACAGGGAAAAGCCTGCAGAGTTATTAGATTTTGATGCATGTAGGAGGTCTTTTTTTTTTGTTTTCATTAAAACGTAGGAAGTCTTTTGTCTGAAGAGTGCAAGTTTCTGGGTGGGTTGTATGGTTTACAATGTTAGTAAGAGATGTGCACTCATTTGGGTTACTTTTTAAATTGTCGAGAATAGGGATATGGGAGTATATGAATTGGTCAGGTAGTTCAAACCACTGAACGTGATGTTATATATGGGGGAGGTTGGCTGCAAATTATGTGACCTCATTGCAGCACTGCTTGAGTTTGTTTAACTGAGTTAGTTGGATGTTTATCAGTAAAGGAAGGAGAAGGGTAATGGTGATATGACATCTTGCAGTACTAGACAGATGAGGTTTTGCACTATAGAGAGTGCTTATTTTTGGTGTGTTTTTTTTTACTGCATGTTTAATGTAGAAGACAGGCACCATATCTTCATCTATGTAAACTCCTAGTAGTTTGGTTTGATATTTTGGTATTGTTAGAAGAGGTAATATTTATTTATTTTACATTTGTTGACTGGGAGAGTCAGACTGAATACATGTCCATTTCAGCAGAGGCTCGGGGAGAAAAGCTCCATACATCGAACAACATAGCATGCATATAACATTAGTAAACACAAGATTTAAAAAAGGTTGCATAGTTATGAAGTAAAAAAAAAAATAAAATCAGAAGTTCATAGAAAGTACATTATTTCCAGTGATCACATTGTGTGAGACAAATCTAAGCAAGGGGAGGTTAATTGAGATGAAAGGGTTCAGTGGGTGACCATTAATAGAGTTCTGAAATGGAATGTGAATATTTGTGGACATTCTGGGTAGATATCAGGAGGTGAAAACACCATAGTTAGGAGTTACTATTCCTAATAATGGGAGGAAGTGACAGGGAGCAGGCAGTAGGGAGGGGGGTGAGTGAGGGAGGTCAGCCAGAAGGGGAGCACGAGTATATCCATGAGAGTTATAGGTGTTCTTTGAGTCACTTTTTGAATGTAACTTTTGAGTCGATTGAGGTAACGGAAGAAGGTAAGGAGTTCCACATTTTACCTATGTGGTTATGTAAGAGGGAGTCACCTGCTATACTATTGCTTTTGGCCATTTTGATTAGTCTTTTGTCACTAGAGCAAAGTTGTCTGGGATTGATTTGTAGTTTTAGCATGTTGGATGGTGCTGGGGTTTTGTCTGGAAGTACTAGGAGTTTATGGGCAAAAGAAAGTTGTTGGGATGATAGGAGATTAGGAAACTCAAGCCAGTTAAGTAGCTTTAATGAGTGACAGTGATGGGCTTGGTAGGGGGCACCGGCGGCAAATTTGGCTATTTGATTGTAACAGACACTGAGCTTAGTAATTTCAATTTTGGGTAGGCTAGTGAAGATAGGTGCAGCATAGATTAGTGTGGAGAGGAGGTGAGTTTGAGCTATGGTTATTCTGGCGGGTTGTGTTAGAATTGCTTTATTTTTGTAAAGACTGCCCAGTTTTTTATGGTCACTCCTAGCAAATTAGTATGATTGTCTGGAGAGATGATAGTCCCCTCTCTGGACACAATTTTTAAAGCAGTTGGGCATTGTGGTGGATTTGTTTGGCTTGAATAGCAAGAATTTGGTATTTTTGGGATTTAGTAATAGGCTTTTGTTGAAAAACAAGCTTCAATAGATTGGAAGGCTTTTTGGGTGATAGTGAAGAGTTCGTGGGGAAAATTTGCTGAGCAGATGACTGTTGAGTCATTTGCATATTGTATAGCAGTTGCATCTTGACAGATGCCGTGGAGATTATTATTGAAAATGGAGACTAGAAGGGGTCCTAGAATGGACCCTTTTGGAACTCTGGTAGTAAGGGGTAGCAGTGAAGATAGGTTGTTGCCCCATCACACTGCTTGTTGCCTACCTTGTAATTCATTCTGAAACTAGGCTAGTGCATGGCTACTAAGACCCAGTTCAGTGAGGCAGTGAAGTAGTTTAGGAAAGCTGACCATGTCAAAGGCTTTGGATAGGTCTAAGAAAATGGCAGATGTTAGTTTGCCTAAGTGTCTGTTTTGGTTGATGTGGTTAGTGAAAGAGAGTAGGGCTCTGGTAGTACTGTGGGCAGGGTAGAATCCATGTTAGGTGGGAGACAGAAGTTGGTTATTAAGCAGGTATGGCATAAGTTGGTGGTGAATACATTTTTCAAGTATTTTTGCTAGTGGGGATAGGATGGGGATTGGACGGTAGTTAGATAGCTCAGTGGATGTGCCACCTTTGTGTAGAGGGATGATGTAAGAGGTTTTCCAGCTTGGTGGGATGGTATCTTCAGATGTGGATCTGTTAAGGATGATAGAGATTGGGTAGGTGAATTCACTGGCTGCCAACTGCAGGTATTCTGCAGGGGTGCCATCAGCAGCTAGAGTTGTAGGTTTAAGTTTGGTTAATAGTCTTTTGACATAGTTGGTGGGATGGGCTGGAATTAAAAGGTTGTTTTGGGTCTGACAACAGGTTTGTGGAAATAGGTGGTTGTAGTAATGGGTTGGTTATGAACTAGTCTGGAGATGGTTTCTATGAAGTATTTGTTAAATGCATGTGGTATATCTGTGGATTTGGTTGTGGAGGTTGGAGATGGGGTGGAGGGTTTGCCAGGGTTTAGTAGTTTATTTATTCCTCCCCAGACCTTTTTAGTGTTGTTTTGATACCTGTTTTGCAGTTGTATGAAATAATTCTTTTTATCCAGGAGAATATTTTTTTGTTCATTTCATTTCTAAGTTTTTGGAATTGTTCCGTGGTTGATTGTGTTTTAGTGGCTCTCCGTACATACCAGGCTCTGTTCCTATGTGATATTTTATTTTTAGCCTCATTGGTGATCCAGAGGGCTGTTTTCATTTTGAGTTTCGTGGTATGGGCTGGGGCATGATAATTTAAGATTTTGAGGAAAGTTTTATTGAATTGGGATACTGCTTCTCCTAGGGGTAGTACTTTTAGTATGTTCCAGTTATGATGTTTAACTCAAGTTTGAAGTTGTTTGGGTTGAAGTTTTTTTTTTTCTGGGTGATTTGTAATAGGGGTTAGAGATGTATTGTTCTTTGTATTTTAATATGAAGGTGGGTTGCTGGTCGCTAAGGGTGTCTGGAAGGACTCCTGCATGGTATGGAGTATTGTTCGTATTTATCAATATCCAGTCTAGGAGACTTTCTTTGGTTTTAGTGTTACCTAGCTTAGTGCTAGATTGAATGACTTGGGAGAAGTTGTAGAGATTAACATGGGTAGTGGGGTTAGTAGTTGAGCATGTTTTCCAGTCAATATTAAAGTCACCTAGGATGATGGTTTTTTGGCTTAGGTTATGATTTACACAGTGTTGGAGGGCCTCTAGGGGAGGGAATATTGTTACCTGGTGGTATAAAGCAGGTGATAATATTGACAGAGTTTTTGTCACTAAGTTTGAGTTTGGCTAGAAGAAGTTCAGAATTATTGATGGGGGAATTTGAGGGTCAATAGTGACAATTTTAGGTTGTTTTTGTAAATTAATGCTACCACTACCCCTTTTGTGGATAGTCTGTCATGGCTTAGTACATTGTATCCTGTTGGGAGGAACTCATTGTCAGGTGTAGTAGGTTTTAGCCAGGTTTCAGTTAGTGATAGTATATCAGGGGAGTAGGTGAACAGTAGAGCATGGAGTAGGTGTAGTTTGTTATTGATGCTACAGATATTTAACCTTAGTAGTAAGAGGCTATTATTTGGTCTAGACATAGGGATTTGATTGGGTGTGAGACTTGGGATAGATGTGGAGGTGATACTAGGGCTTGGTCCTGAGTTGGGGTGTATGTCACCAGCTAGGATTAGTTGACAGTTTAAATTATGGTGTAAGAGCTTGATAAGTTTAGTAAGGATGATTATGTACCTATTTGTGGTAAAGGATTTGGGAGAGGTTGGGAGGAGTTTCACTGAGATGGGTGGAAGATAGATATGGTGATATATACTTGGGAATATGTGCAAGCTGTAGTGCTTGGTAAGAGGGATGTGAGTGGAAGTATGTTTTTTTTCGGAGCTGTAAAGGTAGTATTGAGTATGGTGTGATAGAAGGTAAGGTAGTTTTGCTGATATTAGCATAAGGAGGATGGTTAGAATGCATGTAAGGGTGGTGGTTGGCCTGTGATAATGGGGGGTGTCATTTTTTGTGGGAGGGAGTATGTGGGTGAGGTGATGTAGGGGAATGGAAGATAATGGGGTATTAGGTAGTGTGTGATTGGTGTAGGATAGGTAGGTGGAGGGGTTAGGTATAAATCTAGAGGTAGTCGGGGTGGGTGGGAAATGTTGTCAGGATAGGGGAGAGGAGTGAGCCCAAGTGCTAGCGAGACAAACAGAGTGGGGCAGCTCCAAAAACAACAATTACAGAGGATTGCAAACAGAAAAAAAATCAGTGAGCTAGGTAAGGGAAATACTCACTTGTATTTTTCAAGGATATAAGCCTGTTATAGAATTTTATGGGTTTATAAATAAGGTTAAGAAATAAGCCATATATATATATATATATATATATATATATATATATATATATATATATATATATATATATATATATATATATATAGATATATATATCTAGTGGTGTATGGATGTATGTGTGTATAACATTCAATAGAAAAGGGGGAAGAGAGCACTATAATGTAGTAGCTTGGCAATATCCAGGACTAAATATTTTAGGACTTTGGAGGTGACGGGAGACTGTACCAGGAATTAGGCCAACTGCAGATAGCACCTGGTCTACTACTAGTTGTGCTAATAATTTGTTATAGCATTAGATAATAACCTTTGGTTATAAAAGTAGCTGGTATCAGATGGTGCATTCAGTGGTATTCAGTCAGCAATATTCAGGGTGGGAGATTAAATTCCCGATGCAGAGGATGCGCTTTGGTTATAGAAGTAGCTGATATCAGGTCATGCATTCAGTGGTATTTAGTCAGCAATATTCAGAATGGGAGATTAAATTCTCGAAGCAGTGGATGCAATTTGGTTATAAAAGTAGCTGGTATCAGGTGGTGCGTTCGGTGGTATTCAGTCAGCAATATTCAGGGTGGGAGTTTAAATTCTGGATGCAGTGAATGCACTTTGGTTATAAAAGTAGCTGGCATTCGGTGGTATTCAGTCAGCAATATTCAGGGTGGGAGATTAAATTCCGGATGCAGTGGATGCACTTTGGTTATAAAAGTAGCTGGTATCAGGTGATGCGTTCGGTGGTATTCACTCAGCAATATTCAGGGTGGGAGGGTAATACTGAAGAATGCATTGTTTATTGCAAGGTGTTTGCGAGTGAAGAGAATTAGTTTTGTTTGTTAGGGTTTAGGGATAGCTAGGAATTATTCAGCCAGTTTTTTATAGAAGTGAAGGATTCCTTAGTCAGTTTTTATAAGGAATGAAGGTTGTTTGCTAAGCAGATATCGGTAGACTTTTCAGCATACTGTACTTTGGTAGCATTCTTAGTGGCCAGATAAGGGTAATTAGCAAAGATGCTAAAAAGGATAGGTACTAGTATAGATCTATGTGGGACCCCAACTGCAATAGGGAGAAAGGATGACATGTCACTGAACCATTTTACTGCCTGGAACCTGTTAAAGAAGTAACTAGAAAGCCAGTATAGAGGAACTGGCGAGGCTTAAATTGGAGAGCTTTTCTGAAAATATAGGGTAGGAGACAGTGTCAAAAGCTTTCTCTATATCAAGGAACAGAGCAGATATAAGATTACCATCATTTCTCTTTGTGTTATCAGTATTAGGGAAGTTAAGCAGGGTAGTGGAGGTACATTGATATGGCAAAAAACATGCTGTTAAGGACAGAGGATTGCATTTTTGTGATATAGTGTCAGAGTTAGGTCTGAGTGCACTTCTCAAAGTGTTTTAGATAGCAGAGAGGAACACACACATCACCTAATCCCCTACTTTTCCCTTCCCCAGACAGACACCTTTGTCTTCCTCACATTATCGTCCTACACTAATATGTGACATCTCTTCCAAATTGTATGTATTGCATGTTGTTAACCTCTGTGTGCCCTTACCTTCATTTTCTTATCTTTTGCACTATGTGCTCTATCCTTTCACTGTTTGACTCTCTTCTTCCCTCAGTATTCATTCCAGCCCATCCTATTGTCCTTTATATTGTGTACTTTGCTAATATTATTTCTGTAGATCCCTTGCTATCTTCACACAACATTTTGTTTTTATTCATAATACTTCTTGTTAACTTGTTTGTCTACGGTCATTTATATTTGTCTAGGTTGAGAATGAAATAGGTCCATTTGGATCAGTGTTCTACCCCAGTTACGAAATTGAATAAATAAATAAGATAAATAAAAAGTAAGCAGCATGGACAGATAATTCTTAATTCAGGGGGCAGTCATGGTCCCAGAAAACCAATACGGCTTTGTGTACATAATCTACCTTTACCTAAACTGTACTAGGTTAGGCTATGGGAAGGAAATTGCCAGTGTTTGTCAAAATAAGTTCCGCAATGCTTCTCTCTGCCACCATATGCAATATGCTTCTGAAGATGGCTTCTCTGTAACTATTCAGTTTTAAAAGGGTTTTGTTCATGAACTGGGGCTATAATATACTAAATCAAATACTATGAACATATCAGTTTTGAATGTGCTATTAACATATTGACGTTTATGACATCTAGTAGTTTTTGCACCATGTTATTTGCTCTGCCAATTCCAGGAGGGATAGTTAAAGTCACTGAATAGAAAAGTTGCTTCTGTTATAGGGGGATTATACATTTATGAAGGAAAATTATGTTCTTGCACTAAACAAGCATGCTGGAGGGATAGATTCCTGTCCCAGAGACTTCCCATACTCTGGAACAAACTACCTATCTATATGAAAGAAAGCTCATTAGCACTCTTCAAGAAAAATCTTGATGATTAGATGGGAGAGGGGAAATTCACCCCGGGGATCACTTCTGTGGCTCTGCTTGACAGGGGCACAGGAAAATAATTTTCTTGGGTGGCAAAAGCCAGGGTACCGTTTGGCTAGGCTTATATAGGCCATAGGGCCAATAGCCTAGTACCTACCTATGAACCGATGAGCAAGGGAGGGATTCAATAACATATTACAAAACTGTAATCCATGGTGTTTATTGTAGTCTAGGTTTGGAGTACTTCATGCCCATAACTGAACTGTACACCCATACTTTTGAAGGACTGACTTGAGAAAAAGGGTCACCACCTCCCTTGTTACTGACTTGGATGGAGTGGAAAGATTAGTATCCAAATGTCTCTTGTGGTGTATACTTTGCCCACAGCAAGGTTAGGTGACATGACTGAACCATAAACAAGATGGCAGTATAACATGAAACCCTCAGTGGTGACAAGGTAACATAATTTATTTATCTAAATCTGTCAGTGGAATACTGACATAAAATCCATGACAGGAAGACAACCAATGCAGTGCTTCTTGAAATGTTTAAAGAGTATTTACAGAAAGATGAAATTAGTCAATTTGAAAGGCCATCTATGGTTGTGGAAGTGGAGGCCTTCTTTCAGATAACCTCCAGGCAGCAAGAGTATTTTTTTTTAAACTAGAAGCACACATTTTCATATTGTTGGACAGGTGCACGTGAAATGTATTTTCCAACATACAGACCTTCTTTGATGGAGATGTGTGTAAATACTAATCAGAGAAAGTTCAATGACCTTTAATTTCCGAAGTTTTATTGCAAGGATCCTGGGTCTCCTTGAAATGATCCCTGACAAGAACCTGTGCTCAGTCATTAAATTACTTATAGGAGAACTTACCAGCTCAATTTAATCCTCTGATAGAGTCAATAAAGCTGAATCACTAAATTCCTCCTTAACCCATCATGATCTAATGCCCATAGTGTTAAACAGAACAGGGACTAACTCATCAGCAGCATAGTGGTATAACTTGGAACAAATATCAAATCATCACTCACTCTCATTCCATGTTCCTAAGCACCATGGAAACTATTAGGGTCCAACCTAACACTCTCATACTGGGTGACTTCAACTACCCCTCCATCAACTGGGAAAACTACTCATGCATCAATTTACATGCCCAACGCTTCTTAGAATTCATTAATTCCAATGCGCTGGACCAGCTCATTCTTACCCCCACTAGAGGAAGCAACATCCTTGACCTGGTTATTACTAACATGGACAACCATTGCTCAACACCAATAGTCAATTCCTCCCTGGTTAGATCCAACCACAAACTAATTACCATGGAAATCCACATCTCACCCACACCACCAGCAAAGGTAACCACCATGAAAAACTTCTCCAAAGCTGACTTTGGGCTCCTAAAAACAGAGGTGGCTAACTTCACGGCACCCATGCAAATGGAAAATAGATGCATGACTGCCAAATCATACACCAATGCACTGTACGAACATGTACATAAATGCATGAAACTAGCCATACCCAACAGAACCAAGACACTCTCCTCCAAAAAAAGGAAACCAATCTGGTGGTCCCCTGCCATTAACAAACTCTACAACAGCAGGAAGAAACTGTTGCAGAAAAAGGTGAAGTCCCAAGACTGGAAAAACACCCTTATTAGCCTAAAAAAAAAGCTGAGATCCCTCATCAAAACCTCTAAAGCTAGCTAGGAAGGCAGAATTGCGGCAGAAACTAAAAACAACCACAAAGCCTTCTACAGTTATACTAAGAATCTCCACAGCAATACCCAGATTTGCTCTGAATTACTGCATAATGGTACCTCCTATACTGAGCCAACAGATATTGTCAACATACTGGCTGACAGATTTAGTGCCAACTTTACCTCCCTCCCCCAAAGGACCAATCTCAATACCAAAAGAATGCCAGGCACCCAGCATTACTGCAGTTCAGGTTAAAGCTGCATTGTCCAAAGCCAAGAATACAGCTTCCATGTGACCCAACAATATCCCTGGTTAAAAAAAATAAAAAAGAATTCCACAAGATGAAGTGGCACAATGACTCCAAACAAAAATAACCGGTAACCAAGTAGAACTGGATCCAAAAGTACTCCGTACTAAGCGAAAAAAAAGTATTCATTATCGTCCCAACAGGAACTTCCTCAGAACAACACTAAACAACATTAGACAATGTTCTTAAATAAGATAAAACACACACCAGACAATTAAGGACCACAACTTAAAACAATTGAATAAACCATTAAAAAAACTTGCAACACATACTATTAATAAAATAAATGTAATTACATGTAAAAATTCATATACAAAAACATTTCATGTTCAATACTGTTCTCTTTCCTATTCATAATTCACTTTTATGAGGTTTTATACATTTTCAACCTCCTTTTCTTCAGGAAACACTTTATACTGGTAGAATCATTCATGCCGGGCTGTCTATCTGCATCCAGTTTTAACTGCCATGTAGTCTCCTTTTGTTCAACTTGATCTTTATAGCATACAGATCTTAAATTCGTCAGCACCTATTCCAAAATAGAAAATAAAAATTTTCTGTATTCTGGACACCTAACCATATGCCTATATAGGACATTGTTAAGATTTTTAACCCGAATGGCATACAGATGCTCCTTGATTCTTTGGCATAAGCATCTAGTGGACATTCCTATACAAAACTCACTGCAAAATGAGCAGATAGCTATGTAAACAATATCCTGCATATTACAATTATAAACACCCCTAACAGGTAACGTTCTATCTAAATGAGCCAATTCTATAAAAAGGCCATCAAGAATATATTACATGCCACACAAAAAACACATTCATACATTCCTTTCAATTTGGTACTATTACCCATGTTGTCACCTATAAAATTATCCCTTTGTAAACACCTTTTTTAATTAAAGGTGTTTTTAAACACAAAGTTCGGTTTGTCACCCATCAATCTAAATAAATCTGAATTTCATTAATGATATTCTAGTTCCTCTCAATAATGGATACTATGTTAGATCTGTCGACTGACATATCCAGACAACATAAGGTATCATATGTGACACTACCTTCAGACCCTGTTCCCCTACCATTGTCCTTAATAATCAATCCCAACTTCAAAATTAGTTGAAAATCTACATATCATCATCCTTTGATCTCCTCCACCAACTTATATACCATGTGTTTCTTATACCCTCTCTCAGCAAACATATTAACAATTAATTTAATCTCCTCATCAAACACTGAATCTTCAGATGTCATCCTTGAGGCGTGTATTAGTTGCTTTTTAGGAATATTTTTCTTCATATATATGGGGTGATTACTAGCATAATGTGGGTAACTATTTATAAAGGTGCTTTTTCTATAAATCTTACTACTAAATTCACCAATAAGAGGTTCCCATTTGACAGTGATATCCAAAAAATTCACTTCCAACCCTATATCACCCTTTGCAAACTTCAAGAAATCAGACTGTTCATTAATGTTCTTAACAAAATCATAAACTTCTTTTTCAGTACATTCAATGACAAAAAACAAATAATCTACAAATCTAACATAAAACTTAACTTGAAATTTGACCAGGGCAGGTTTCAGCACTTTTTGCTCCCACCACCCTAGCAACAAATTAGCATATGCTGGGGCTGCGGCCGACCCCATGGCCACTCCCTTCAATTGTTTATAAATCACTTTAGTAAACAAAAAATAATTATTAAACAAGAGAAGTTCTAACAACACATAAACATACACTTCATTCTCAGAAAAAGAAGCAAAAGCCAATAAAAATTGATCTGAAGTAGTTAGCTTCATTTTATCTGCAACCTGTGGGTATATGGATCCATATCAGATCCAAGCTGGCAACTTTTTTTCTAGCATCTGCTCCAAGCTCCGAACTCCTCCCCTTACCCATAATGCCCTACCATCTCCTATCTTCCCCCAGGTCTCATTTGCCGCACCAGTAGTGTGCATCGCGGTCTCCTTTGCTCTGAGCTCAGGGATAGTAAGTGGTATTATTTCTTGTATCTAGTGTGTGTTTCAGTGAATATTTTCCTTTCCTCCCCTTGTTTAGTGTCTCGCTTGTTCGTCGGTGTCAAAATAAAAAGTTTTGCAGAGAGTAGTCGTTAGGCCTACCCTTCTCTTACCTGTGTTTGTGTGTGGTTTTTCTGGTAGGTAGTGTTTCTACTTTTGGGTGCAGGACTATGGCTGATCAGCTAAAGCCTGTTTTCAAAAAATGTACAGATTGTGGCCATAAGCTCTCCCCGGCTGATGGTCACACTCTGTGTGTGATTTGCTTGGGAGTGGCACATTTGTCTACTCAATGTGCTATCTGTTCCGGTTTCAATTTGAGGGCCCTTAGGGATCGGAAGGCCAAGTTAGTAGCCAAAGGCCTTCTTCCTGCTGCCATGCTGGAATCTGCCTTGGCCTCGGTCTTTAGTGTTCTACCTCCCACTCAGACAGGGACTCAACCTCTCTCTTCTTCTTGTGATGGGTCTTCTAAAAACAAATCTACATTCAGCATGGCTGACAAGAAAAAAGAAAAAGAAAAAAATAAAGAAAATGCACAGAGAGGATTGGGAGAAGAGAAAGGAAAGACATCGTAAGAGATCCCCAGACAGGAAGCTCTTTCTTAGTCCCCCTTCTAAGACCATGAGGCCTGTTTCTCCATGGCTCCAATCTCCTCATTTTTCACCGGAGCCTTTGGAACATTCAGACCCAAGGCCTTCCTCCCCATTGCACAGACTAGCCAGATCCGTGTCATTGGCCTCTTCGAGGTCGACTCGGAGCCTATCGGACATGGACATGGACAGGATGATGCGGAGATTCATTCAGACCCAAATTCAGATGGGAGTCTTGCCAGGCCTCTCTCCCTCTGGTGGGGGGGGGGGGCTCCATGCCTCTTTTCTGCCCCATCTCTCCTTCCATGATCTGTGCTTAAGCTTCGAGGCTCTTGGATCCGAGGTTTTTCAGAGCTGGTAGCTTGGCGCCGACGGTTCCTCCAACCTCGACTCCGGCTGTTACCTTGAGTTCCTCAGATCTGACTTGTTCGGATCCGAGTGACTTTCGGAGCTGCAGACAGGGAGTCAGACCCAAGGGAATGGATTCTTCGGCTCTGACCTTTTCGGATCCGATCCATTCCCTTGGACCTCAGGCTACCCTGGCTTCGGCTCCAGTCCCCACTTGGGATCCAGGGAGGGCATCTTCCTTACTGGGTGGTAAATAGGTCTGTTCTCCCTCAGCCTTCAATGTGGTGGAGAGGGTTCTCTCCCAGGGATTGAGACCCCATCCCATCCCCTCGGGTAACACACAGGCCCCCCTGGATTTGGTGGCGACTCCCTTCATCCTGTCTTGGGGACAGCCCATGCCAGAGGATCCCCAGGTTAATTTCCCTGAGGAAACCCCTGCAGCTCACAAATCCCCTTCTGAGAGTCCCACTGAAGAGGATCACCATAAGCGCAAGTGCAAAAGGAGGCACTTGGACTCCCCCAAGTCCCTCACTATGGACACTGACTTAGATGAAGGAGAAGGTTACCCCAGGTCACCTCCTGAAGACATCTCCTTCAGAGAAATTATGGAGATCCTCCACCAGAGGGGAGGTTGGTTAGCCCCAAAACCTTTTGGGGATGAGTCAGTGTTCCTGTAGGCCTTTAGCATTGGCCCATCTACTTCCTGGGTGTCCTCGCCAGTGGACCCCTTGGTGGACCTCATCACCACAAGGGCATGGAAGGAGCCTGACACTGTAGAGTCCATCCCCAAATGCCCTGACAAGATTTTATCTCCCCCTTCCGACAGACATCCTTGGTTGAAAGGAGCCCCAGTTGATGCTATGTTGGTTGCAGTGGCCACAAAGAAGGAACTAGCACAGGAGATTTCCTCAATCTACCCTCCAGACAAGGATTCCAGGTCGGTGGATAGGTTTGGGAAGCGCGTCTATTCCTCATAGATTCATAGATTAGTACTAAGCTAACTGCTCTTGCAAGCCATTTTAAGCCTAGCCAATTATCCCTTGCAAGACTCAAACCCTGCATCTTGTATTTGTAAGGCAAACACTTTAACCATTAGGCCACCCTCCCACCCTCAGCAACCTTTTCAATCTGTGCGCTAAATTATTTGGCACATGTGATCCGGCTTCAGTGAGACCTTGCTTCGGAATTTGCTGAGTCACCCCCAGAGTCTTTATCACCGCAGGACAGACAGTTGTTCTCGGCAAAAATGTCTACTCTGAAGTCAGTCTCAAACACGTCAATGCGACTCCTTTCCCATGCCACAGAAGGAGCAGCTAGGGCAGCTGGTACAGGCATAGCCATGAGGTGTCATGCCTGGCTCAGGTTGTGTCAGTTCGCGAACCCTTTCAAGGCGTCATTTATCAATGCTCCCTACGACGGTTCTTCCCTTTTTGGGAAGACAGTTCGTGACACACTTGTCCACAGCGAAAAGGATGGAAAGACTTTGTCTGCCATCGGGATCCACTTCTCTAACCCTCAGCAGTCTGTCTCTAGGAATCAAAGAAGGGAGAAGAAGATGTGGTTCCGAAAATCTCAGTTTTCCTGGGATTCTCAGAACAACTATTCCCCCAGAGGCAGAGGGGGACAGGATCGATACTGACCCAGAGATAGAGGGGGTCCCAGGAATTTTGGGTCTAGAGAACCTTATTCTGATACACCCGGTCAGCAGCCCTGAGGGGTTGCCCGACTGTCCTACTCTGGAGGCAGTCGGGGGAAGATTTCCTTACACCCAGTGTCATGGGAGTTCATTACAACAGATCGCTGGGTTTTACAGATAATATCCACAGGTTACTCTATCCTATTTGTGGCCCCTCCAAAGTTTACAAAACACCTCCCGGATGTTCCACCCACTCACAGGGAGGCCACAGCTCTAGAGATTTCAAAGCTGCTTTTCAAACGAGCCACCGAACAGGTCCCCCCCGATCAGTCCGGATCAGGCATCTACTCAAGGTACTTTTTGGTGCCAAAAAAGACAGGGGACCTCAGGCCCATTCTAGACCTATTGACATTAAACCTGTTGGTAGCCAAACAGAAATTCTGGATGGTGACCCTACAGTCCATTCTGCCTTATCTCCGATAGTGCGACTGGATGTGATCGTTAGACCTCCAGTATGCTTACTACCACAACAAAATACACAGAAGCTCCAGGAGGTTTCTGTGCTTCCGGCTGGGAGCCAGTAATTTTCAGTTCAGAGCCCTACCCTTTGATCTCACCACAGCCCCCAGGGTGTTCACCAAGGTAATGGCCGTTGTAGCGGCTCACCTGAGGCTTCAGGGTATTCAGGTGTTTCCATACCTGGACGACTGGCTTTTCACTGCTCCCAACAAGCATCACTTGTGTCTGGCCCGAGATTATTTCATTTGGTTGGCAGATCTACTGGGAATTACAGTCAATGTTCAGAAATCCCAATTGCAACCAGTGCAAGTTCTAGACTTCATTGGGGCATGGCTAAACACTTTGCAGATGAAGGAATTCTTAACTCCAAACAGGATCCTACACCTCAGGTGCCACATAGCTCAGATTTCGAACTCCAAGTCTCCAAAGGCGAGCGAGGTTCTCTGGACTCTGGGCTCCATGGCTGCCACCATATCAATTCTCCC
Organism: Protopterus annectens; assembly: GCF_019279795.1. Classification (NCBI taxonomy): domain Eukaryota; kingdom Metazoa; phylum Chordata; order Ceratodontiformes; family Protopteridae; genus Protopterus; species Protopterus annectens. Next base: position 981,070,512 of record NC_056729.1, read on the forward strand.
TTGTGCACACCTTCACATGCGGTTTCTACAATGGACTCTGGCTGTTCAATGGTCTTGGCTAGACCTGCCCATGGAATTTCCGATCAAGATCAGTCACGTCTGCAGGACGTCTCTTCTTTGGTGGTTAAGTTCACCAGAGATATCAGAAGGACTCCCCTTTCCGTCATCTCCAGTCCAAGCCACAGTGACCACGGACGCCTCCCAACTCGGGTGGGGGGGATACTGTTTGGGAAGGACAGTCCAAGGCATGTGGTCCCAGTCAGAGACCAAGTTGCACATAAATGTTCTAGAGATGAGGGCAGTGCTTTTAGCGTTGGAAGCCTTTCACACTGTCCTCCCTCTCGGATTGATTGCAATTCAGTCAGACAATATGTCGGTTGTCTAGTATATCAACAAGCAGGGGGGAACCAGATCCTATCCGCTATGTCGTGAGGCCATGAGAGTGTGGGAATGGGCTATCTCCACCGGTCGGTTTCCGATAGCAATGCACATCCCGGGGTGCTCCAACATTTTAGCGGACAGATTGAGTCAGGCCATTCTGATGCCGTACGAGTGGTCTCTGAAACAGTCAGTAGCGGAGAAGATCTTCCTTACATGGGGTCAGCCTTGCTGCGATCTCTTCACATCTCCTTCCAACGTGAAGTGCAGCAAGTTCTTCCCTCTGATTTCCTCACCAGGTGAAGTCCCCAGAGATGATCTAGTCCATGCTTGGCCCCCTGGGCTTCTGTACGCTTATCCACCATTGCCACTCATTCTGAAGTTTCTTCAGAAAGCTTGCCGACTGCAGTGCAAAGTGATCCTCATTGTCCCGTTCTGGCCTCGTCGGGTTTGGCCCCATTCCTTTGGTCTCATCTCTTAGCTCCCCTGTGGGTTCTGGATCCCTGCCCGGATCTAATCTCCCATCCATCGGGGGCATGTCCGCCCAATCTGGGCAGCCTCAAGCTGACAGCCTGGTTGCTTCAGTTCTGCTAATTGCCAGGACTCCTGGTCTTTCATCCCCGGTAAAATCCATTCTGGTGGCTTCTCTTAAACACTCCACTAGGAAACTTTATGGCAGTAAATGGAAGCGCTTTTCCATTTGGGCCTCACAGAGAAAAATAGATCCCTTTGCAGCCCCTGTTCCAGCAGTGTTGGATTTCCTGTCTGGCATCTTTCAGCAAGGAGCTAGTTCCTCCACAGTGAAAGTGCAATTGGCAGCCATTTCCAGTTTTGACTTTGGTGAAGACAACATTGCCTTAGCCTCCTCTAGGCTGTGTAAGGCTTTTCTTAAAGGTACTTTTCTGTTACGTCCACCTGTCAAGGATTCAGTGCCTCCTTGGGACCTTAGTTTTGTTTTACATGCATTGGTGGCTCCTCCTTTCGAAACTGCAGCTTCAGTGGACTTGAAATTTTTGTCCTGGAAGACTGCTTTCTTAGTCACCATTACATCTGCTAGGAGGGTTTCTGAGCTTCAAGCTCTGTCTGCCGTGCCTCCGTATTTGGTCTTCTACAAGGATAGGATCTCCCTCTGTACTAATCCTTCCTTCTTACCTAAAGTGGCATCTGAATCAAACACAAACCAGTCCATTAATCTGCCCATTTTCTTTCCTAACTTCCAAAATAAAGGTGAATACAAGCTCCATTTGTTAGATGATCATAGACAGCTTCATTTTTATCTTCATAGAACGAAACCTTTCCACAAGACTGACCAATTGTTTGTTTCCTTTTCCAAAGCATTTATGGGAAAAGCTATTTCTAAAGTTTCTTTGGCCAGATGAATCACTCTTTGTATTTCACATGCCTACAAACCAAAAGGTTTATCTCCTCCTAGTATTGTTAAGGCTCACTCTACCAGGCCCATGGCAACCTCTGCTGCTTTTTGGTCTAGGGTGCCTTTGGATGATATTTGTGCAGCAGTGACCTGGGCCAATTCACGTACGTTCATTTCCCATTACAAATTAGATCTGATTTTGAGGGGTAGAGCATCCTTTGGCTCTGCGGTGCTCAGGAATATCCTTCCATAAGGGCCTCCCAGGATCAGAGTAGCTGGGGACTCTGTCCCACAGGTTGCAGATAAAATGAAGTTAACTACTTCAGATAAAGAACTTATGTACTCACCATAACGTTCCATCTGAGTAGTTATACTTCATTTTTCTGCAACATTCCCTCCCTCCGTCCCCTGGACCTTGTCCTGTCTTTTCAGGTTTGGTTCATTGGTCTGAGTTGCTTATGTTTTTAGTTGCAGCAAACTTGATCTAAGGGAAGATAGGAGATGATAGGGCATTATGTGTAAGGGGAGGAGCTTGGAGCTTGGAGCAGATGCTAGAAAAAAATACGGATCCGTATACCCACAGGTTGCAGAAAAATAAGTACAACTACTCAGATGGAACGTTATGGTGAGTACATAACTTCTTTTTTAACAAACTCCATCCCCATATCATGGGGGATACAAGTGAACAAAGAACAAACATCCACTGTAAACATGAAATTCTTCCTAGAATCAAAACTATATTCAGAATTAAATGCTCTAAACTTACTTAAAAAAATCCCATGAATCTTTAATATAAAATTCCATATTTTGTACTATGGGATTTAATAAAAAATCAAGAACCAAAGAGATTCCTTCTGTTACATATTGCGGTGAAAAAGACACTGGTCAAAACGGAGGGTTTTTGGAATCCTTATGAATCTTGGGGATCCCAAAAAGGACTCCTAACAAAGGGTGTTCAATTTTCATGAAGTCATACATATCTGAGGAAATATAACCTTCCATAAGTAATTCATATGATTCTGTCCATATCCTACTATAACAAGCCGACACAGTAGGGGCATTGATTATAGCATGCTCATTTTTATTTCCCAACATTTTTTCTATAGCCCCAACATATTCAGCCTGCTCCATAATAACAAGCCCTCCTCCCTTGTTGGCTTTCATAAGTCATAAATGTTTAAGCTGTTTCAACTCCTCTAAAAATGAACGCTGATCAAAGGAAAGATTGTAAAACATTTTACTAGGTTTTTCATTAGCCAACATTCTAATATCATCCTCACAACTACTCTCACAAACCTTCAAGTTGTTAATCAAAGTTGGATTACATGTCCTAGGTTTGTAAAAAAATGATTTTATTTTTCTTTTGAGAGTAGTTGTGAGGATAATATTAGAAGTAAAATATTCTATCTGATGTTGGCTTAGTATGTAGCCTCTTAGAGCTGGAGCTTGAAAACATTTTTTTTGTATGGTGACATCTACTATTGGCAGAAATTAGGGGTGGTCATGGGCACCCCCCGTTCCAATAGTTATGCAAATCTTGTACTTGCACAGTGGGAAAAAAATGGAATACTGATGTAAATAATAGATGGAATGGACACATTGTTTTCTACAATAGATTTGTGGATGATGTGTTTTTGATATGGGAAGGTGATGAGTCCACACTGAAAGAATTTGAAGTCTATTTAACAAGAATCACAACTTTTCTGAAATTTAATGTAAAAACATCGGACAAGGAAATTGAATTTTTAGATGTAAAACTAATTTTGGATGAAGAAAAGGGGAATGATACAGCATTATTCAGAAAGCCTATGTGGTGTAATCATGTGCTACATAAATCTAGTATGCATCCCAGACATATTTTTTGAAATATAGTTAACAACCAAGTTACTAGAACTTCTAAGCTATGTACCAAAGACAAGGATTTTCTGGATGAACAAAAAAAGCTTATTGATAATTTTGTGAAGAGAGGCTATAACAGGAGAGACATAGAAATCAATCCTGGGGAAGCAATGACTATATGATCTCAGAAAGGACAGCCTTATTATTTAGCGCAAGTTAGCACAGATACACAGAATTCCTTAGCCAGTGGGAAAAACAATTTGAGGTGTTTACTTACATATAGCACTGATAACTCTGCTATTTGTCAAATTATCAGGAAATATTGGCCGATTTTAACCTCAGACAGTAAAATCAGAGAAATAGTTGGAAACGATCCCCATTTTTTGTTTAAAAACAAAAAGAATCTTAAAAGACTGTTATGTTATAATAATGAAGCCAATGCAAATGATGGAATGAGCATGAATACCCAGCAGCGTAGAAGAACAGGCACCTTTAGATGTGGATTTTGCAAGGCATATACTTTAATCAACACCACCAATACCTTTGTGCATCCTATTACAGGGAAAATTTTCTCTTATTATGGTTATGCAAACTGTACAAGTACAAATATTATCTACATGGCAACATGTACATCATGTTCAGCCTATCACATAGGCAAAACTAATAGGATGTTCAAAGAACGTATTCATCAACATCAATCAGATATTAAAAACAAAGTAGCAAAAAACAAAATAAAAACTCCAGCAAAGTTAGAACATCCACTGAGTAACCTCCCAAATCTCTTGTATCAGAGGCACATGGGATATATGCAAATGATCCTTATGAACATCAGGTGTTTCAGCTAATTGGAGATTCTGAATGCCCATGACATGTTTTGTCATTTTAATAGACAATTTCAGGTCAATAAAGCCAACCCCCACTAGCTGTAGATATGCATATTTTGGCCTTGTTATGACCTCATCAGCACACCATAAGCAGAGAGTTTGACTAAGCATTAGAAACACAGGGCTCTTATACCTGATGTCTATTATCATTGTTAAAAACAAAGTGGAAATGAATGCTCTATACAGTCACTTACGTGCAAATAAAGAACATTCCTTTAAATTTATGGCTTTGTCTCGAGTTCATGAAACACCACGAGGTGGTGACTTATTTAATCAAACTGAAATTGAAGAAGCCAAATGGATTATGAACTTGCGAGCTGATCAACCACCAGGACTAAATGGTGTAGTCCCTTTAAAGCCTATACTAAAAGGAAAAGGCTTAAAAGGAAGGAGATGAGATAACAACTCCCCTAGTGGGTGTGTATGATTTCAAGTACTTGATTGGAAGTTACTAGTTCAGTTGCAATTGGCTCTCTGATGTTCTTAAATGGGTGTTTTATGCCTGGCTATTAAGGATTTGAAAAAGGTTTATACCAAAAGTGCTTATCCAGGTTCATTCCAAGCCAGAGTTTTAATTATTTTAATAAAGTTTTGTTTCATTTTAAAGTACATCAGCTTTGGTGGCAGACTTGTTCCTTTGCCTGGTCTCTGAGAAAGCAGCTGATAAATGGAACAGACTTCCAAATTACATTAAATCAAGCGCTAGTTTAGATATTTTTAAGAACAGGGAGTATAGCTGCACCAAACCACCACACAGACAACTTAAAACACACAAAAAAAAAAACAGAAAAAATAAGAAAACCACTGCCTATGGTAAAAAAAAAAGTACTCACTTTAATGTATCCACACTATAAAAATATAAAATAAATTAACATACAAATTTCACGGACTAAGCGCTTTCGCCTGATAAAATATTAAAGCATCATCAGAGTCAGTGAAAACATCTTTAAGCTCTATTTAAATAGCACCAGCGCTTAAAGTCAATCATGGGGTGGGAGGATGGCCTAATGGTTGGTGGTGTTTTAAACACAAACACAAACAAACACAAGGACATCACACAAAATGGATATTTATTATTGAAAGAAGGGCAGTTTTTAGTATGAATCTATTACATCATTTCCTGCCATGTCAAATTTTGTAATTTGAAGAATAAAATATCTAATAAATAAATAGTAAAAATGTTAAAACAGTTAAAAATTAAAAAATAAAAATAAATAATAATGAGCGCTTTTTCTTTACCACAGGCAGTGATTTTCTTATTTTTCTGTTTTTTTTTTTTTTTTTTTTTGTATTTTTAAGAACAGTCTGGATATTTACTATGGGGACAACTGCTTTGATCTATTGGCAAACTAGAAGGGCTTTAATGCCTATGCTTGAAATATTTGTATGAGTGTATATATTACTAAGCTGTCAAAATTAGGCGTCATTGTTGCACCCATAGTCACCTCATATTTTTTGCTGATATAAATGCTCCTTGAAAAAAATTCTTACCCACCACTTCCATATATTCACTCAAGACTGTTATCTCATCTACTGTGAAATCGCTTTAATGTAGCACCATACTGGCTGCCCATTCTACCTGCACATATACCCGTATATAGAGATTTTAAGTTGTTCTTGAATTGTTGCTTTGGCTATAATTTCATTAAAATGAAAATAATTTCTAATGTAAGAGGGACTCTAGGCAACCCTTTTTAATGCTTAATACACATACATCTCAGAGGAGCATGGGACACAGAAGTTCAGATTGAAGAGATTGAAATCCTAATGATTTTGTAGATGAAGGCACGGATGTTAGAGTTAAGACTGTTGTTTTTGGGTGATAAGTGGTGACCAGGAAAAAAGTTTTCTTGTTGTTGTTGATGTAAATTTTACCAGAACCCAGCTTGGACATCAGTGGATTTGTAATTGATTCAGATGATGATGGGGTTACATTTGATTTTTGTGAAAAATTACTGTTCTAGAGTCCAGGAAGATATTGTCAGAGAATAAGAAGTGTTGGAAACTTGGTTTATTGCATTTGAGCCAAGATCCAGTTATTGTGAGAATGTCTAAATTACGTTGTTGGGTGAAGACATTAATCTGACTGATTTTGTTTTGTTACTATGGCCATTAAAGGGTACATGTGAATGTTGATTGTGAAGAAGTATTAAGGATAAGCTTTAATATTTCCTGCTACACAAGCAATAATTATGGTTGTTATGTTAAGAGGCTTAAGTCTGATAGCCGTCATCTTGCATTTCAGACTAATTTGGCTTATAAGTGAAACTTGCAGTAGTGAAGTTTAGTCTTTTGTTAAGTACAAACTTGCAGTTTTAAAAGTGCTGTATTTTCATGTTTTTCTGTTTCCTAATTGTGTGTTTCTGAACAGTGTGCTGTGTGTCTCTCTGCAATTATTTAGCTATAGAGGGGGTATTGGTATCTTTTCTTTGTTATCTGATATTTAATAGCCTATATGGATTCCTCTGTACTTTCAGTGCTAGCCACAAAGTTGAGAAATCATTTTATGCTCGACTCCTGAGTGACTTGCTTGGCTACAAACATCTGCATTACAAGCTGAAGCTAAGTGAAACTTGCAGTAGTGAAGTTTAGTCTTTTGTTAAGTATAAACTTGCAGTTTTAGAAGTACTGTATTTTCATGTTTTTCTGTTCCTAATTGTGTGTTTCTGAACAGTGTGCTGTGTGTCTCTCTGCAATTATTTTGGTATAGAGGGGCTGTTGTTATCACTTCTTTGTTATCTGATATTTAATAGCCTAAATGGATTCCTCTGTACTTTAAGTGCTAGCCACAAAATTGAGAAATCATGTTATGCTCAACTCCTGAGAGACCTGCTTGGCTACAAACATCTGCATTACAAGCTGAAGATAAGTGAAACTTGCAGTAGTGAAGTTTAACCTTTTTTTTTTTTAAACAGGTTTATTGTTTTAACATATAAGAGAAATATCATAACAATTTTATACAAGTAATTAAAAATAGGTATTATTATAACATTCAACAAAACAACTAAAGTATTTACAAAGACATCCACTACAATCAGATCAATTAATTAAACTAAAATACCATGCTATTGAAATTAAAATTTTTTTAACAAATTTTGTAAATTATCCCATACAATATAATAAGATGTTTTTCTATTTGTTCTTGTCCTAATTGTGTTTATTTCCATATGGCACACTATATTCATAACATTTTTAAATTCATTGAACGAAGGAGGTGTATCTGAAATCCAATTTCTAGTTATTATTTTCCTAGCCACTGCTAGAATAGACCATAACAAGGGAAGCTTGACCTTTTAACACTTTGAGGTACAGGTGTGTTGAATAATATAAGAGATTTAGAAATAATGAAATTATCTGTAAAAAGAGCCTGCAAAAATTCATTAATTGACTTCCAGTATTCTTTCAATTTTATACAGTCATAAAACATATGAGCCCAGTCAGCATTAATTTCTACATTACATCTCTTACATAGATTATCTTTATTATTTATTTTATTCATCATCAAAGGTGTATAAAAGATCTATGTAAAAATTTCCATGTATAAAGTCTCCAGACAATGGAAGACGTAGTTCTATAAGCAGATTCCAATATATATTGTTTATCTTGTTGATTTGGTGGGTCCCCATTAATAGAAGTGAAATAATTCCAGTATGAATCTACACTGTAAAAGTTTCTTGTCTGATAATTGTATGTATGTATGAAAGTTTACCTTTATCAGAAACTTTATGTTGTAAATTTAATATCAAGTAATCAATCAGTGTTGGAATAGATTCTTTAACTGTTATAGACATTAGATCTATTTTATTAATGAGATGTTGTCTAAAGGTCTGAACCTCTAACCAGCAAGTTTCTTTTAGATCAAATTCTTGTTTTAAAAATCTAGATTTTTAACTTTATTATCAGATATCAACTGATACCAGTACTTTAGATCATTATCTATAGCTAAATGAGTTCCTTCAGAAGTAGATGACAAAAGCATACCCTGAGTATACATTATAGGAATACAATAAAATTCCATTCCCTATACTTAGGGTGCATGAATATAAAGTTACGATAACTAATAATAATATTTAATGGGTAACAAACCATATGTTTAGGTGTAATAGGTGAAGTACAAAATTCCTTTAGTAACCATAACATGGAGTTATTTACAATCATATTTTTATGTGTTAAGGAGATTTTCATGAAGTGCATACTAATTAGCTCCCAATAATCTTTCCATTTTGCAACATATGACTGATCTATTAATAAAGTAATAACTTTTACAATAGAAGAGATAGTATATAAATTAAAGTCTGGAAAAGAAATACCCTCTTGAGACCAGCTATTAGTATGTTTCTTTAATGCAATCCTAGGTCTATTAGGTGCCCATAGGAAATTTAACATTAGTGTATTCAGTTTCTTGATAATTATTTTTGTAGGTAGAAGTATTATTGATTGTATTAAGTATAAAATCTTGGGGGATATTATCATTTTAATAATTGTAAGTCTCTCCTCCATAGTAAAAAGCATATTATTCCAGGTATTAAAAAGATTTTGTATATTAAGAAAACAGGTATTATAATTATTATATATAATAGATTTAATATCTTTAGATAGTATTACACCTAAATAAGTTATCTGACCTGAATTGGGTACATATTTAGTAAAATCACTAATGAGAATATTTTTTCGTGTATATATAGGTAGTATTTTAGTTTTTCTTCATTGAATATTAAACCAGAAATACTTTTAAAATTCATCATGTTATCAAATAGAGACTGCATAGAAGAATTAGATCCTGCTGATGTAATAAGAATATCATCTGCAAAAAGTTGAATTTTGGATGTTGTCTTTTTATCTATTTCAAAACCCTCTATGTCAGTACTGTTTCTGATCAAATTAGCCCAAGGCTCCATTACTAAAG